>NC_081543.1:12432516-12437034 GCF_901000735.1 Corylus avellana | reverse complement strand
CTGACGTGTCACTATTCACACGTTAGAAAATTATTTTCTGACGTTTTAAAATTCAAACGTCAGAAATTTTCTGACGTGGCAACAATTCTAGTACTGTAGCCACGTCAGAAAATATCATTTTTTTTGTAGTGTCAGTAAACGTCCTCAGGTTCAAATGTTGTTGTTTTAGTTTAAGTGGTGATTTAACATACTATCTTATTTCAACTAATTAGGAAGACAATTGCCATTCTTGAATTCTAGTCAGAATAGAAGAAATAGTCATTCAGTGAATAACCGTAATATTGAAATATGTATAGTTCCATCATAGATTTGGCTCAAGTGTAGTAAACAAAACATCGATTATATGTGTTGTAGTTTTTTCAACAGTTCATATTTAATATTACTCTTTTACTTTCTTTTTCATATTTAATAGCACATAAGCCAAATCGACCACCATTTGCATTATGGAGGTTAATCGATCGTTTTTACGATTTAGACGTTCACTCATAATTTTTTTTTTTTTGAAAAAAAAAAAATAAGTGTGGGAAATTTAAGAGTTACGCAACCTCAATTCTCACTTTTTGGAAATGTTTTTGGTATGAATTGTATCTCAAAAATTGATTTCTTGCCTTCCATTGATTTTTCCCCTTGTTATTAAAAGACCAATTGTGACTTCTCCAAATTTTTCTGGCCCACGTCAATATATGGCAAGCTCACCATCTCAATCGGTCAATCCCATTGTCCACCCAAGAACTCTTTGACTTCTAAGTTTTCTGTCCCTTGACAGTTGACTCCACACCATCACCACCGTTCAAACAACCAAATCCCAACCCCTCTTCGTCACCGCAGTCCGCCTTTGGGTTCTTCCACTTGACTTTATCAGTGATCTCACCTTTTTGTTCTTCACCATGCTTTCTCCAATCACCATTACTTTCCTCTGCATCCTAATTGTCGCTTCAATCTAGCGGGAGTGTTGGCATTGATGGTCAGGAATGGAAGCATAAATTAGTATGAGCAGGGCCGAAGGCAAACAAATTAGTTGGCAGGGTCAAATAAAAAAAATTACCTTATAATTTATTTTTTTCCTTATGAATTTGGGAGGAGGGCATGGCCTGTACCGCCCCCCTTCGTCCGAGGCTCCGTCCTTATCGATGGTGATCCATTGAACCTTGATAATTCGTCGGGTTATGGTCCTCAAATTGCTACTCTAGCGATCGGTAGACGGCCAAACCCTAACCCTTCATTATCATGGACATCCACGTCATCTTCTGTCCTTTGCCCTCTGTGGAGGACCCACCTAGTTGTCACAATCTTACCCCACACAAAAACAAATTATTATACCTTCATTACTGTATTAGAGAACCCCATATGGCTTAGCCATTTCTCATTTTTAGCTAAAATGCCTAATGAAAATGCAAAAAAAAAAAAAAAAAAAAGCATCCATCGATTTTTTTTTAATTGTTTCTCTTCTTTCCTTTAACATTTTTTTCTTCTTCCTCTTTCTTATTTCTCACTTCTTTACAGAAGCAAAGAATGCCAAATAAAAAACCCATCCCCTGTTCTTGCTCCTTTTGCTGTGTGTGTGGACGAATGGTGACCAATGGCAACGAGAGGTAGCAGATCGGTTGGGGATGCTTTTAGGTGTAGCAAACATGCATTAGGTTGCGTCAAACTATTTTCTGGTCTCTTCCAAATGAAAAGGGAAAAAAAAAATAGGGTGGGGTGGACTTAATTGTCGGAATAATTCCCAACATCTACCATTCTGAGTCTCAAGTGAAAGTGAAACCTTGTACCCACTGAGCTAATTATTGTACCCAAGTGAAAGATGGGAATTTGAAAGGGCCATATTGCTTCTGCCGGATCATGTTGTTTGGTCAATTGGTCTAAATAAAAAAAAAAAAAAAAAAAAAAAAGATTATTGTAATAAATAGATAAGTTGTTGGATATGCATATTTTGAAAAGTAAGTAGTTATCTATCTAGGGTGATGGTTCAAGGATCCAAAGAAGTTTTCAAAATGATTAGGTACACACTATGGTATGTATCTTATTACATTCTTTAGAGTGTTTTCGTGATCTTATTTTTAAATTCAAGTTGGTCTCTCACGCTCTACTTTGAGTTTGAGAGGGGCTGTTAGATTATATGTAGTGTTGTCCTACATGGGTAATGTATATGTAGTGTCTGTATTACTGGCCTGTATATATTGCAAAAGAAATAGTGGAAATACAAAAAAATAAAATTGCTCAAATAATTTCTAATTTCGAAATTAAATTGTACTAGTGTATAGTGTATATACCCAAGTTTTTTTTTTTTAATAGCTTAAAGTATTTTGGGCCTTATAAATGCCAATTTCACTTTCTCTATTTCTAATGTGGGACTCTTTTTATTCAATGCTCTTTAAAACCTTTATTTTAAAACATTCCTAAAACACAAAATAATATTGATTAACTATTAATTTTGAAAATATTTCTACATGTATAGGCCCCTTATGTACCATATTCATTGTGATTCAATATACAACATTATTCTCAACAAATTTGAATCCCACGATTGAAATTTTTATGTCTGATTAGTATAAATCATCTTGATTCTTATTGATGTCATGATGAGACTGAATCAGACTATGATTTAGTCAAATTTAAAAGAGCGCTTGCAATTTTTCTGTCTATATCTTTTATATACGACTTTCAACAAGTAAGTATTATTATAATTACGTTGAAATAAAATAGGTTAATATGCCTTAATGGCTTAAAAAACAAAAAGTGTGTGTTGGAAGTTGATGCAAGACGTTTCCACGTAAAAAGAGACTGAATGAGAGGAGGCAACAGTGAAAAAGGCAATAGACGGACTACGGAGGGCTGCAGAGCAGAACAGAGAATCAATTGATAGCGTTTCAATTCCCAAGTTGGAAAAAGAAACAAAACTCAACCACCAACAGAGTAAATGCAGCTAGTTGCAGGAACAGGAAGCATCGCTTTCATGGTTGCCATCGGAATGACCGCGGCCACAACAATGCTCCTCGAAGTTACTGAATATTTATGGCAGATACCAAGCTATTTTTGACTGTTGTTATTGTCTATTATGTCCCAGGTTAATGGTTATGCTTTCTTCTTTATATTTTGATTGCATTGGACCCGAGTTTTTAGTGATTATGTTTTTTTTATTTTAGGATTTTTTATATATTATCACACTAGGGTGCTATTATCCTACTGTTATCTTATTATTACCACCTCAGACAAAACCATTTCTTGTTGTGACAATTTATTGTGATAGTGAAGCAACCTTGCAAGTAGCAATAAGGCACAATTATGTGTGTGAATCACTCGATAATAGATAGAGTAATTATGGTTAAATATGTGAAATCAATTTAGAATTTGTCGGATTCATTAACAATTTTTTTTTTTTTTGAAATAGTCGGATTCATTAACTAAGGCCTTGCAAGGGATATGATTTATAAAACATCTAAGAAAATGGGGTTAAGGTCTATAATGATAAGAATCCAACCTCGGTTTTTAATATAGGCAAGGTTCAATGGGTTTTAACAATTTGATAGAGTGAAAACCTTAATAATTTTTTTTAAAATGACTTGTATCTTTTTATTCATAAAGTAAACGTGTGTTATATATTCGACTGGTCTAATATGGTCATGAGTTCAAAATTTGTTCATTGATTATCTTGACATAGTCTTTAATAGATAAGTTGCTCCGATAGATAAGTTGTAATAAATAGATAAGTTGTTGGATATGCATGTTTTGAAAAGTATATAGTTATCATTTAGGGTGGTAGTTCAAGGATTCAAAGAAGTTTTCAAAATGATTAGGTACACACTAGGGTATGTACCTAATCACATCCTCTAGGGCGTTTTCGTGATCTTGTTTTCAAACTCAAGTTGGTCTCTTAGACTCCACTTTGAGTTTGAGAGGGGCTATTAGATTATATGTAGTGTTGTTCCACATGGGTTATGTATATGTAATGTATGTATTACTGGCCTGTATATATTGTAAAAAAAATAGAGGAAATATAGAAAAACAAAATTGCTCCAATAATTTCAAAATTAAACTGTACTGGGGTATAGTGTACACACCCAAGTTTTTTTAATAGCTTAAGGCCCTGTTTGGTTCGCGGATTAGACTCTTGGATTTGATAAGCTAACACTAAGTATAGCTAGTCCTTTGTTTGGTAACACTCTATTTCTGGGAATAGTCTATTCCCATGGGACTACCAATCCCATATACACAGGGTTAGCTAAGCCACTAAAAAATGAGTGGCTTAGCTAATCCATTACTATGGGATTAAAATTAACATGTAAAATTGCCGAAAAAAAAACCCTACTCTTCTCACACTCACAAGGCTCTCACAATCTCCATCTCTCTCCCCCTCTCTTCTATTTGATCTCTCTTTTCATGGTTATTTGGTTTTATTTCTGCTTCTTGGATTTTTTTTTTCTTCTCTCTCAGTTTTTTTTTTTTTTTTTTCTTCGTTCTCTCTCCGTTTTTTTCTTCTCTACTCTCTCCTCCTTTTTTTTTTTTTTGGTTCTCTCT
>NC_081543.1:12427757-12432416 GCF_901000735.1 Corylus avellana | reverse complement strand
GAGAACAAAAAAAAAAAACTGAGAGACGGATAAAGAAAATCAAGAAAAATAAATGGTACAGAAAATTTAAAAAAAAAAAAGAAAAAAAAAAAGAGAGAGACGGAGAAATAGAATCAAAGAAACGTCGTAGAGAATCAAAATAAATCAAAAAAAAAGAAGAAGAAGAAGAAGAGAAAGAGAGAGACGGAGAAACTGAATCAAAGAAACGTTGCAGAGAAAAAAAAATCCTCAAGAGAAGAAAAAAAAAAACTGAGAGAGAACCAAAAAAAAAAAAAAGGAGGAGAGAGTAGAGAAGAAAAAAACGGAGAGAGAACGAAGAAAAAAAAAAAAAAAAAACTGAGAGAGAAGAAAAAAAAAATCCAAGAAGCAGAAATAAAACCAAATAACCATGAAAAGAGAGATCAAATAGAAGAGAGGGGGAGAGAGATGGAGATTGTGAGAGCCTTGTGAGTGTGAGAAGAGTAGGGTTTTTTTTTCGGCAATTTTACATGTTAATTTTAATCCCATAGTAATGGATTAGCTAAGCCACTCATTTTTTAGTGGCTTAGCTAACCCTGTGTATATGGGATTGGTAGTCCCATGGGAATAGACTATTCCCAGAAATAGAGTGTTACCAAACAAAGGACTAGCTATACTTAGTGTTAGCTTATCAAATCCAAGAGTCTAATCCGCGAACCAAACAGGGCCTTAAGCTATTAAAAAAACTTGGGTGTGTACACTATACCCCAGTACAGTTTAATTTTGAAATTATTGGAGCAATTTTGTTTTTCTATATTTCCTCTATTTTTTTTACAATATATACAGGCCAGTAATACATACATTACATATACATAACCCATGTGGAACAACACTACATATAATCTAATAGCCCCTCTCAAACTCAAAGTGGAGTCTAAGAGACCAACTTGAGTTTGAAAACAAGATCACGAAAACGCCCTAGAGGATGTGATTAGGTACATACCCTAGTGTGTACCTAATCATTTTGAAAACTTCTTTGAATCCTTGAACTACCACCCTAAATGATAACTATATACTTTTCAAAACATGCATATCCAACAACTTATCTATTTATTACAACTTATCTATCGGAGCAACTTATCTATTAAAGACTATGTCAAGATAATCAATGAACAAATTTTGAACTCATGACCATATTAGACCAGTCGAATATATAACACACGTTTACTTTATGAATAAAAAGATACAAGTCATTTTAAAAAAAATTATTAAGGTTTTCACTCTATCAAATTGTTAAAACCCATTGAACCTTGCCTATATTTTAAAACCGAGGTTGGATTCTTATCATTATAGACCTTAACCCCATTTTCTTAGATGTTTTATAAATCATATCCCTTGCAAGGCCTTAGTTAATGAATCCGACTATTTCAAAAAAAAAAAAATTGTTAATGAATCCGACAAATTCTAAATTGATTTCACATATTTAACCATAATTACTCTATCTATTATCGAGTGATTCACACACATAATTGTGCCTTATTGCTACTTGCAAGGTTGCTTCACTATCACAATAAATTGTCACAACAAGAAATGGTTTTGTCTGAGGTGGTAATAATAAGATAACAGTAGGATAATAGCACCCTAGTGTGATAATATATAAAAAATCCTAAAATAAAAAAAACATAATCACTAAAAACTCGGGTCCAATGCAATCAAAATATAAAGAAGAAAGCATAACCATTAACCTGGGACATAATAGACAATAACAACAGTCAAAAATAGCTTGGTATCTGCCATAAATATTCAGTAACTTCGAGGAGCATTGTTGTGGCCGCGGTCATTCCGATGGCAACCATGAAAGCGATGCTTCCTGTTCCTGCAACTAGCTGCATTTACTCTGTTGGTGGTTGAGTTTTGTTTCTTTTTCCAACTTGGGAATTGAAACGCTATCAATTGATTCTCTGTTCTGCTCTGCAGCCCTCCGTAGTCCGTCTATTGCCTTTTTCACTGTTGCCTCCTCTCATTCAGTCTCTTTTTACGTGGAAACGTCTTGCATCAACTTCCAACACACACTTTTTGTTTTTTAAGCCATTAAGGCATATTAACCTATTTTATTTCAACGTAATTATAATAATACTTACTTGTTGAAAGTCGTATATAAAAGATATAGACAGAAAAATTGCAAGCGCTCTTTTAAATTTGACTAAATCATAGTCTGATTCAGTCTCATCATGACATCAATAAGAATCAAGATGATTTATACTAATCAGACATAAAAATTTCAATCGTGGGATTCAAATTTGTTGAGAATAATGTTGTATATTGAATCACAATGAATATGGTACATAAGGGGCCTATACATGTAGAAATATTTTCAAAATTAATAGTTAATCAATATTATTTTGTGTTTTAGGAATGTTTTAAAATAAAGGTTTTAAAGAGCATTGAATAAAAAGAGTCCCACATTAGAAATAGAGAAAGTGAAATTGGCATTTATAAGGCCCAAAATACTTTAAGCTATTAAAAAAAAAAAACTTGGGTATATACACTATACACTAGTACAATTTAATTTCGAAATTAGAAATTATTTGAGCAATTTTATTTTTTTGTATTTCCACTATTTCTTTTGCAATATATACAGGCCAGTAATACAGACACTACATATACATTACCCATGTAGGACAACACTACATATAATCTAACAGTCCCTCTCAAACTCAAAGTAGAGCGTGAGAGACCAACTTGAATTTAAAAATAAGATCACGAAAACACTCTAAAGAATGTAATAAGATACATACCATAGTGTGTACCTAATCATTTTGAAAACTTCTTTGGATCCTTGAACCATCACCCTAGATAGATAACTACTTACTTTTCAAAATATGCATATCCAACAACTTATCTATTTATTACAATAATCTTTTTTTTTTTTTTTTTTTTTTTTATTTAGACCAATTGACCAAACAACATGATCCGGCAGAAGCAATATGGCCCTTTCAAATTCCCATCTTTCACTTGGGTACAATAATTAGCTCAGTGGGTACAAGGTTTCACTTTCACTTGAGACTCAGAATGGTAGATGTTGGGAATTATTCCGACAATTAAGTCCACCCCACCCTATTTTTTTTTTACCCTTTTCATTTGGAAGAGACCAGAAAATAGTTTGACGCAACCTAATGCATGTTTGCTACACCTAAAAGCATCCCCAACCGATCTGCTACCTCTCGTTGCCATTGGTCACCATTCGTCCACACACACAGCAAAAGGAGCAAGAACAGGGGATGGGTTTTTTATTTGGCATTCTTTGCTTCTGTAAAGAAGTGAGAAATAAGAAAGAGGAAGAAGAAAAAAATGTTAAAGGAAAGAAGAGAAACAATTAAAAAAAAATCGATGGATGCTTTTTTTTTTTTTTTTTTTTGCATTTTCATTAGGCATTTTAGCTAAAAATGAGAAATGGCTAAGCCATATGGGGTTCTCTAATACAATAATGAAGGTATAATAATTTGTTTTTGTGTGGGGTAAGATTGTGACAACTAGGTGGGTCCTCCACAGAGGGCAAAGGACAGAAGATGACGTGGATGTCCATGATAATGAGGGGTTAGGGTTTGGCCGTCTTCCGATCGCTAGAGTAGCAATTTGAGGACCATAACCGACGAATTATCAAGGTTCAATGGATCACCATCGATAAGGACGGAGCCTCGGAGGAAGGGGGGCGGTACAGGCCATGCCCTCCTCCCAAATTCATAAGGAAAAAAATAAATTATAAGGTAATTTTCGGCCTGCTCGTACTAATTTATGCCTCCATTCCTGACCATCAATGCCAACACTCCCACTAGATTGAAGCGACAATTAGGACGCAGAGGAAAGTAATGGCGATTGGAGAAGGCATGGTGAAGAACAAGAAGGTGAGATCACTGATAAAGTCAAGTGGAAGAACCCCAAAGGCGGACGGCGGTGACGAAGAGGGGTTGGGATTTGGTTGTTTGAACGGTGGTAATGGTGTGGAGTCAACTGTCAAGGGACAGAAAACTTAGAAGTCAAAGAGTTCTTGGGTGGACACTGGGATTGACCGATTGAGATTGTGAGCTTGCCATATATTGACGTGGGCCAGAAAATTTTGGAGAAGTCACAATTGGTCTTTTAATAACAAGGGGAAAAATCAATGGAAGGCAAGAAATCAATTTTTGAGATACAATTCATACCAAAAACATTTCCAAAAAGTGAGAATTGAGGTTGCGTATGAGTGAACATCTAAATCTTGAAAGCGATCGATTAACCTCCATAATGCAAATGGTGGACGATTTGGCTTGTGTGCTATTAAATATGAAAAAGAAAGTAAAAGAGTAAAATTAAATTTGAACGGTTGAAAAAAGTACAACACATATAACCGATGTTTTTTTACTACACTTGAACCAAATCTATGATGGAACTATACATATTTCAATACGACAGTTATTCACTGAATGACTAGTTCTTCTATTCTTACTAAAATTTAAGATTGTCAATTGTCTTCTTTGGTTGAAATAAGATATCATGTTAAATCACCACTTAAACTAAAACAACATTTGAACCTGATCGAGGATGTTTACTGAGGGCCAAACTCTTGCAAAAAGCGCACACACAAATACATAATAATTAAGTAGACCCATTATTGTTAATACATGAACCCACCAAATGGCCAAAACTGGGGAAGCCTATAAT
>NC_081543.1:12215950-12427657 GCF_901000735.1 Corylus avellana | reverse complement strand
CACGTCAGAATTTTTATGACGTGGTATTTCACCCCGTCAGAAAACTGTACATATTTATATATATATATATGCAGATAATTATATATAGATATATAATTATGTAGAATTTTTTTTTTTTGGGAGACTTTTTCTGATGTGTCATGTGTGGCACGTCAGAAATTTCTGACGTGCCACACATGGCACGTCAGGAAACTTCCTGCTTGGGTGGGATTTTGAAAATTTTCCCACCTTTTTTTTCTTTTTATTCTTGCCTCTTCATTTATTCCCCACACTCTCTCTCTCTCCTCTCTCAATCTCCCTCTTCTGATCTGCACAGGACGGAGTTCCTCTCTAGGGGAAGAAGAAAAGAAAATGTGAAGAGAAAAAGAAGACAAGCAGCAGATTGAAGAATAGCAAAAGAAGAAGAAGAAAAATGAAAGAAGAGAAGCAGATCTGCTTTTCTTCTAGAAGAAAAAAAAAAATAAAAGGAGAAGAGAAGAAGAACCAGAACAAGAAGAAGAGAAGATAAGAAAATTTTTTGAGTTTTTGAAGATTTTTGTTGGGTTTTGAGGTTTGGGTTTTTGATTTTTGGAAGACTTTTTCGGTTTGGGTTTTTGTAAATGGAGAAAAGAAGAGAGCTAGAGACAGTGAGAAAATGGAGAAAAGGGAGAACATGGAGAAAAGAAGTAGATCAAAAACGAATTGAAGAGAAAAAAAGAGGAGAAAAGAAGAAGCTGGCATGGGGAGAAAAGATCTGCAGAGAAATTCGCAGAGAAATTCGAATTTCTCTGCGTGAGGGAGCTGTACAGCAGGAAGGTGTGCATCACCTGCACGGCAGGAATTCTCAAAAAAAAAAAAAAAATTTAAATTAATAAATTTTTAATTCAAAAACAAAATTTCAGAAAATTTTTTTTAAAAAAAAAAAATTAATTTTTTAATTTTCTGACGTGTCAGAATTACCACGTCAGAAAATTTTCTGACGTATCTCACATGCTGAAAATTTTCCCGACGTAGTAAATGCCACCGCCGTAAAATTCTTTCACGTGAGTGTGTAACACGTCAGAATTTTCTGACGTGTTGCCTACTAACACGTCAGGAAATTTTTTTTCCTGACACCTACGTTTCTGACACTCGACACGCGTCAGAAACGACCCGTCAGAAAAATTTTCTGACGTGTCGGACACTAGAACACGTCAGAAAACTCCTGTCAGTAAAAAATGGTTTTTTTGTAGTGTGAGGGCCTGAATCCTGCAAAAAGCGCACACACAAATACACAATAATTAAGTAGACCCATTATTGCTAATACATGAACCCACCAAAAGGCCAAAACTGTGGAAGCCTATAATTGGTTTGAGCAGCAGCACAGTTAAAGAAGGGTTATCATATGATTTAGAATGCTGTAATGGCTGGAGGGGCCCAAACATGTAGGAGTTGGTGAACTGGGATTCTAGGTGGGAAGCAAATTTTGAAAGGAAAGACAGCAACATGTGCTTAATTAGGTAAAATAGTTGCAATGCCTAGGCCTGCATGCTTGAAGATTTGATGACTCTCTCTTCTTGTTGTTGTAGTTGAAGAGTACTTCTTCAAGTGTGATGGAGATGGGATCCCACCAATTATTGCTGTGAATGTCATTCATTTGTAATCATCATTGGACCCCCCTTGTTAATAAATGATTTTCAGTGAGTGTGGTGGTGAAGAATCCATCACTTCCCCCCTTATTGACCCACTTGCCACTTTTACAACCCAACAAAATATTATTACTTTTTATTTTCTAAATGATGAAGGAAAGGGGTTGCAAGAAGTCCTTCCTATTCTTGATCTAGATCGAAGAGAGAACAAGAGACAAGTTAAGAATGTTTCTAAATACAATGTAAGAAGTGGCTCATAGATAAGGCTGAAAAAATTGGATATTACAATTTTTGTAATTTTAGAAACCGTGCTTTTATTTTGCCATCATCACATTTTGTTTAGTGCTAATCAGTTTTTTTTTTTATTTTTTTTTATTTTTTTATTTTTTTTAATTTTAATAAAGTCTAATTCAAAGGCTGATTGACACTGTGGCATGAGCAAGGTGAGATAGTGATAGACTAAAGTCTAAAAGTGTGGTTTCTAACATTATTCATACAATTTTTATTGCAAATTTCTTATAAATTGACATGTTCACATTTTCTTGAAAAACTAATAATAGAAACCATTTTATTCTATTACCATCTCACCTTGCTAAAGTGGTAGTGTTAATTAGTTCTTAATTATTATTATTATTATTTTTTTTAAAAAAAAAATGGTTGATCAATTGGCACCAATAGAGTGAGATAGTGATGGAATAAAAGTGTGGTTTATGATATTGTTTTTTATAAAA
Source organism: Corylus avellana (assembly GCF_901000735.1). Classification (NCBI taxonomy): domain Eukaryota; kingdom Viridiplantae; phylum Streptophyta; class Magnoliopsida; order Fagales; family Betulaceae; genus Corylus; species Corylus avellana. The sequence continues at coordinate 12,425,319 of NC_081543.1, read as the reverse complement.
ATAAACGTTATGTAGATTAACACATTAGTTTGTAAAAAAAAAAAGAAAAAAGAAAATAATAATAATAATTATAGTAGCTTAGCATCCCTTCAATGCCCAATTCACTTGTTGGTTGATTTGGGTGGGCTTTAGATTTGGGCTTTTGTGCCAAATAATTATTAACCCTAATTTAATTGATTCCCTCAAGGGAAAATGTACGAATAAATCAACTTTTTCTTTAACGAAAAATAATGAACAAGGATTAAAATATTTTTGTAAGATTGATAACTTTTACTTTGGCATCTTTCATCCTTTTCCTTTTTTTCCTTTCTATTCAAAAAGTCAAAATATTAAGAGAAAATTCCACTTGAACTTTCATTAGTTTAGCAATTATACCCTTAAATTTCACTTATGGTTACTATCTTTCAAAAATTTGCAATGTCAACTATTCTGTTCAAATTCAAGGTTAAATACTAATGGAATAAGTGAAATCCCCAAAATATCTCTGTCCAAATTCAATGTATTTTTTATAATATTATAAACATCTTAAGTGTATTTTGGAGATGATTTAGCGCTGAATTTTGACAAAAAATTGTTGATATTGCAAACTTCTGAAATATGTGAAAGTAGTTTTGACTTTTTAAAAAGAAAGGAAAAAAGATGAGGCGTTAGCAAACAAGTCTGCTACTCTTCACACTTATTTATTACAATGGTTGACATGATATTTTTTAAGTAATTTTTTTTTTTTTTTTAGTGGCTAACATAGAAAACCGCTTAAAACATGCAACGTCGGCTGATATGAAATGGGTACGAAAAGTAGCATTACTAAAAAATAGTTGATAATTTTATTTTATTTCTTGTGGTTTTGGACCTTTAATAACCTGCTAATCTAAGTGGGCATTAGGCCATCCCTAAAGTTGGGCCTGGATAACTTTTTAGTTTTATGCCCTAGACTCCAATTGTTCCTATTGGGCTGAATTGCACTTTGTTTTTCTTTTATTTTTTCTAACTTGTCTACAAATTTGTATGACAAAATTCTTAACCCTTATTCAAAGAGAATAACTTATATAAGGAGGTTGGAAAAAAAAGGTGAGTTTTATGCAACTAATCAGAATTTGACTTCTAAGCCGAACTTACCAAACTTAAGTTTTTTTAAAAAAAAGCTTAACTACACCACATTATATCACATATGAAATAAAAAATTAATTGTTTGTAAAACAAAAAAAAAAAACAAAAACAAAATTGAAGGGGTGGCTGGCTGGCCACCCCTCCCTCACTTGGGGTGGCCGGCAGGGGTGGCTCACCGGCTGCCACCCCAAATCTGAATTTGGCACAAAAAGTGACTTTTGTGCAATAGGTACACTCAAGTCACTCTCTCATTCAAAACCATCGAAAGCTACCGCCCTCTCCTCCGCCGAAAGCTACGGCCCATGTTCATTGCTTCCCCTAGGGGTGGTGGAGGGCGAGTACATCTTTAATTGTCAAAATTAGAAACTTAGATCATTATTTGTCAAATTAGCAAAACTAAGTAACTTTTCGAGCAATTTTCCTTCTAATAATTGGAAATTATATGGTACACGTATTAAATAAAAAGAAAAACTTAACTTAAAACTGATTTTAAAGTCTATTTATTATGTAGCTATCCCACAAATGTTTTTTTATCTTATTTTATTTATAGAACTTATTTTTTTGCAAAATAATTTTAATCGAGATGACAATTTATAATATTCGCATGAATATAATTTAATAGCAGCATAATAGGGATAGACGAAAATATTTAATTCAAAACGATTGAAAATTTCTGTTGGTCTACGTATATTAACAAAGGCTTTAAAAAAGCATCCATAGAGGAATTAATGAATTATGAATTTGGAAAAAGAAAGGAATATGATAAAAAGAATATTACATAAACAATAAGCTTAAGCTTATTGTTTATGTCGAAGATAAGATTTTCGATTTTCTTTTTAATGAAACATAAAGAAGTATTTGGTAAAAATTAGTAGAAAATGTTGATTTAATTATTTAATTAATATTTTAATACTTTCCTCACTTGTTGTTTAAATTCATGTGAAATATTTAATTGAAAAATAAATACTACATATACTTTTAAGTGTGCACTCTCTGATGTGGTAGTGAAATAATTATTGGATCCAAAATTAATAATAATTTATCCACAAGTGGTAATTTTTAGGAAGTGTATACTTAGAAATATGCTTATAACATTTATTTAATTGAAATAATAAATAAATAAATCAATAAAAAGCTACAAATACAAAGTTTGAACTTTAACTTTGTTCTAAAGTATATGAGAAGAGAGCACGTTTTCTTTAACATATTGATTCGATATGTTTTGCTGTTCACTCCCAAAGTATATGCTTTCTCCTTAACAAGAATTTGTGTATGTTGATTTGCTTGTGCCTCTCCTAATTTTTTTATATTGTACAATTTTTTTATCATCAAAATGGGTGTCTTAAGGACAAAGTACAATTTTAAGTGCCCTACATGGGTTAGGGCTTGACACTACAAAAAAACAATTTTTTTCTTATTAGCGTTTTTTGACGTGGTGTTTCTGACGCGCGTTGATTGTCAGAAGCATAGGTGACTAGAAAAAAAAATTTCTGACGTTCTATTGTCTCACACATTAGAAAATTAAAAATTAATTTTTTTTTTTTTAAAAAAAAAATTTCTAGACATTTTCTTTTGAATTAAAAATTTATTAATTTAAATTATTATTATTTTTTTTGGGAATTCCTCTGCACGGCAGCGTGAGGAGCTGCCATGCAGATGCTGTGTTTATGGTGTGCAGAGATGGTGATCTCTGCACACCATACTCTGCACATCATGGTGCAGAGATGGTGCACTTTTTCTTCTTCCTCGATCTTCTTCTTCTTCTCTTCCCTTTTTTTTTTTTTTTTTCTTCTCTTCTTCTTCTCTTTGATCTCCCTTTCTTTTTCTTCTGCACCTTCTCTTCTTCTTCTCTTCTCCCTTTCTTTTTCTTTTTCTCTTCTCTTTTTTTTTGTTCTCCTTCTTCTGCCTAATTTCTTGGATCGCCGTGGAGAGAAGGGAGAGGAGACAGAGAGAGTGTGGGAAAAATAAAATAGGAGGAAAGAATAAAAAGAAGAAAAAACGTGGAGGGAAAATAAGAAAGGGGAAAAATTTCAAAATTTCGGCCTTTTCTTTTTTTCTTTTCCTGACGTGCAATATTTAGCACGTCAGGAAATTTTTGATGCGCCAAATTTGGCACGTCAAAAATTTCTGACGCTTCAAACTGGCGCGTCAGAAATTTTCCCCGTCAAAATTTTCTGACGTGTCACTATTTACACGTCATAAAAAAATTTCTGACGTTTTAAAATTTGCACGTCATAAATTTTTTGATGTAGCAACAAAGTAGGTACTGTAGCCACGTCAAAAAATGCTTTTTTTTTTTTTTTTTGTAGTGTGAGTACAATTTTAATAATTTGTGTGTATATATATATATATTGGGTGGGAAAGAGGGGTTTAAAAGTGAGTTTTACATGATATTTATATCATTTGGTATTAAAGAGAGTCATCACGTTGCATGTTTGCGTAAACTGATCTTTTAGGTACCTAAATTACGTCTTTGCCTTTTGGTTTCTATTAGTTATGCTTGTTTTGTTTCTGCATAAATTTGCGTTTAATAATATGGACTTAAATTACGTACACTCAACATGATCATGCATGTCCTAGTTGTCCCCAATTTAATGGCCTTGGGCGGGTTCCGCTGCTTCTTCCCCACACTTATTTTTCTCCGTGCCCATTTTACATGCACTTCGCGTGCCATTAGTGCTTTGCTCTCCTCTTATTTTTCATTGGACGGTTGGGATGGACTTTGCCGTTCTTTCCCAACTAAAATAGAAAATTTTTTAATGACTGCAACCGCAATTACCTAGGTGATTAGTAGTTAGTGATTATTTTATAACCGGTTATTAGTAGCTATTCAAACCAATAACTTGCAGTTTTGTAATCGCTTTTTTATGAGTTTTTGAGTTATTTAAGTGTTTTTGGCCATCATTGAGCTTATTTTAAACATTTTGTGCCAAAATGTTCCTAAAAAGAAGAAAATAACATGTTTTTTTTTTGCCAGACAATGTTTTTGAACAAACCTTACCAAAAACATCACATTCCACATTATATTTCACATACATACAGTCATACACGGCCAAAACCATGTCGTTTTGGATGTTATATATATATATATAATAAGCGGTTAGCAGTTATTAACCGCTTTTCCTTACTCTTAAAACCGTTAACCACAACTACCTTATGCGGTTAACGGTTTTATAACCACCCTGCTTGAACATCCCTATTTAATGCAAAGCTCACTTTAGAATTTGTTTAGAATTGCGTTAATGAATTTAAAAAATACTATTTTTTATTATTAAGATTTTTTGATTTATCAAATATCAATAAATACAAAAGAAAGTTGGAGATGGAGAGTATGCATTTAGTGGATTTAGGAATTTGAGGGATAAATATTTTGGACAAATTTATGATATTTATTTTCGTAAATACAATATATGAATGCTCTCCGTTTCAAAACAAATGAAACGAGAGGATCCATTTCCGAATAATTGACTTTTTTGGGTTCTCGGCTATATATATATATATATATATATATTAATTGAAGAGTTTGGTGTTAGAGAGCTGTTTGAATCCGCCATGGAAGGAGACAGCAGAAGAGGAGGAAGACAGGACCACCGCCACCGCCACCGCAACCCGCCTCTTCAAATTGATGAGACCTGGACCCTTAGGCCCGCCCTCGATCAGGAACACAATATTGTCCAAGCCCAGCTCTCACCGCCTTCCTCCCCTTCTTCTTCTGCTACAGAAAGCAGAATCGAACACACCGCCGCTAGTTTACCCATCTCATATCGTAACCCCAGAACCCGTCAAAATTCCAAGCGGGTGTCTGAGAATCGGCGCTCCCATCCGGTCAATTCCAAGTTTGTGAAAGAACCTGAGGTGGGTTCTTTGAATAACGAAGTGGGTTCTGTGAATTCTTTGGATTCTCAGATAGGGTCTTTGAGTATTGGGGAGAACGTCAGTGGGAAGCGAGAGAAAGATGATGAGGAGGAGGAGGAAGAAGGGAAGGGAAAAAGTAAGAAAGAGACAGTTGAGGTGTCCGAGTCAAGTGAGGGAGTGGATGGTGTTTTGAAAAGATTGGAAGAGCTGCGGTTGGGCATGGAGGAGCGGGAATTGTCGGAGGAGCAGCTGAGGATTAATGATCAACTGCAGGAGGATGAGGTAATTAAGTTAGTGAACTTGCCAATGATATGAAATTGTAGGTTTTTTAGCTTGGTGATGACTGATGATGGTCTATATGCTGCTCTGCTTATTGCTAAGTAGAGTTTGTTGAATAAGTTGAAACCTTGCTGGAATCGTGCCACGGACTTTGAGGTGAAAATTCTCCCATATGCACTTAAAAAGTTGCTGTCTGGCCAATAGAAATGGACAAATTGTGCAAAAATAAATTAAATCACCATCTTATTGATAAATAATGAGTGTATATTCATCCAAATAATAATAATAACAATAATGTTTGCATGGCCCAAGATCATATTGAACCCAGCTTGAACTGCATATTTGGCTCAAACTTGGCTGATAATGAGGTGAGTTTTTTTTAGTAAACAGTGCTCCTTTAGCCTGTTGGAAACCTTTGTTAAGAGCTAATTCCTATTTAATTTTAGGTCGCTTTTAGGGGCGAAACCAAGGTTTTTATCTGGGGAGTTGGATATACTCTAAATAGAATTTTAAAAGATGTATTTTCTAACAATTGGCTTACGGCTAAATCTTTAAGTTCTTACACAAAAGTATGTTTTCTTAAAACATCATTCATATTAAGGTAATTATAATAAAACAAGTGCACAAAGGGGGGAAAAAACAAAATTGATTATGCTAAGTGTACTTGACGTTCATTTAGCGAGTAAAAAATAACAAGTGCACAAAGGGAAAAATATAAGGAAAAAAAGAGACTCAAGCTTAAAGAAAATATATTTAGAAACTATAATATTATTGGAGCTTACAATAATGAAGAGGTTGGTCTCTTTGGGAGGTACTGAGACACTTATGGTGTAGGGCAGTGGGGCTGGCTTTGCTTAGTGAAATGGATCTTCTCTGCCCCTCTTTGTGACTTTGAAGGTTGAATTGTTTGGAAAGCTTCAAAGGAAAAGGAAAAGTGGAAGAAGAGTGAGGCATAAGCTTTTCTCTTTTTTTTTTTTTTTTTTTTTTTCCTATTCTTTTGAGAAGCTTTTGCTTGGAGAAAGAAGGGGATCGCTAATGAGGCATGGTTTTTTTTTTTTTTTTTGGCCAGGTTTTCTTTTTTGAGGGGTATTGATGAGAAACACTATTAGGAAAGTAACAAAAATGGCCATAATTATTATTTTTTCCCAGATCTTTGGGTCCTCCCCTTAACTTTGTCCCTCTTGCTATAATGAGAAAAATTATTTCTCCCCATATTATGGATAAAATGAATTGCTCATATTTGCGACACAGTTTAGTGTACATGTTCAATTGGTTCGCATTATTAATGAGAATCAGGTACTGGTGAATGATAATAACGACATAAAAGCTTGAAGATATCCAGAATGTTTCACATTAATTTGAAAAGGACGTGTACTTTGAGTTGCTATTCCCACGAAGAATATGCATTGGAAAAAAGTTTTGAGTTAGAAGTGATATGCCACTGAGATGAATCTGTTGCCAATGCGATGAATCTGTCTTAGTCTCTTCGGGTGAGAGAGAGATTAGGAGGATGCTTCTGTTAAATAAGAGCTATTGGCTGACATAGGATTATGCTTTGGAATCAAATTAGAGTATTACAAGAGGAAGTCCTTGGGTCCGTATTACAGTGTTGCTATCAGATTAAGCACTTTGTCAGTCAACATTTAGGCCCATACATGTTAAGTGTGTTTGGCCTGGTTTGATCTACTGAGTTATCTAGCTTGTTAAAGTAAAATTATGGTATACCTGTACTGAGAGTGTCATGGTTAACATGAAGGAAGACTTGGACATCAAGAAAAATAGGTCTTCCATAAGGAGTTACTTATACAGCCCCCTGTTAGGTGAAACCTAGGGGAGAGCTGGTTGGAATGGTGTGGTCATGCACTGAGAGCTGACGAGGACAATAAAGAAGTTGAATCTTAAATAGGTGAAATTCATATCTGAACATGTCAGACCAAAAAAAAAGGCAAGGTTTTGAGGTTTTGACCAATTTTTTTGAAAAGATAGCTCAGCCATAAGCCTCCAAGCTACCAAAGGATTGCCTCCTGAGCTGGCTACCATAAGATGTGGCCCGGCCCATTTTTAGCATTTGTATCTATATTTCCTCTCTAGAAATCTTGCAAGCTTTCTGAGTTGCCTTTGTGAAAGTTTTTTTTACCGTCATAAGAGTTTCCAATTATATCTTGCCTAGTTTAGGAATTCCATTCATGAAAGTGTTACGGCCTATGTAAAGTTTGTGTTCATCTATCGGCCATTACTAGATTTTATTTTTTTTAATAATTTCCAAATTAGAATCTGGTTGAAATAGATATTGGACTTGACATCTCAGACCCTTTACCCAGAATTTTATTAAATTAGATAAATTTGTTGTTTGAGAGATGATTGAAATTTTGAAATGCCAAATATTCAATGTTTTGCAAAGCAGAATGAATACGAAGATTTTAGAAGAAATCTTCCTTAATTTTAAAATCATGCCTGTGTATAGAAGAATGATGGCTTTGCGTGGTAGGAACTTTATGACTGCTTTGAATTTCTTGCCCTTTATCATCTTTTGTGTTTTTCTTTTGCAGTTACTTGCTATGGAGTCCATCTACGGAGACAATGTTTTCATGCTTGACAGACACAGCGGCTTAAGATCTTTTCAGGTTTTGCAGTAAGCCAATGTCTTAAAGACAAAGTTCAATATCCATAAAGAAGTGAATAGTCCAACACCTGTTTGTTATTTTGCAGATTCATATAGACATTGAAGCACAGGGTGAAGTTGCTATTACTGCAAAGCTAAATTCATCTGGTGATTTTGAGACCAAAATTGACAGTTCAGATGATTTCTCATACTCTTTCAAAGTCCAATATCTTCCACCAATTTTATTGACTTGTTTATTACCTAAATCCTACCCAAGCCACCTACCTCCTTATTTTACTATCTCTGTTCAGTGGCTGGATTCTAGTAGGATTTCCAATCTTTGCTCCATGCTGGACACAATATGGAGAGAACAGCCAGGGCAAGAAGTCATGTACCAGTGGGTGGAATGGCTACAAAGTTCTTCTCTTTCTCATCTTGGGTTTGATAAAGAAATAATGCTTGGTCCTTATGGCATAAGACATGCAGGAGATAGGCGTGCAGTTTCTGGAATTTTTTCGCCAGATGTTGATATTCCTTCAATAAAAAGTTACGACGATGAGAGACACCATGAGAACTTCCACAAAAACTTGCATGAATGCTGTATCTGTTTTAGTGAGTATGCAGGTAATTGTCAACCTTTGCTTGACGTATTAAATAAGATTTTTTTCCAATGATGTAAGAAAAGCAACGTTTTTGAAAAATGTTTTATAAAATAGATCTTAAAGAATTTAAAACATTATTTACATTATAGCGGTGATATAGATAAACCAACATTCTTTTTATAATACTATTATATATTTTATTACTTTATTACATGTTTTCATTTTTTACCATTAGGATCTTCCAAAATTTACCTATTTGTTTTTAAGCATGTAATCAATGCTTTGAGATTCTTATTTTTACTTTCCAATGACTTTCAAATTGATATAAAAGTAGTTAATGCAATTTTTTTTTTTTGGTTTTAAGACATTTTTAATTATATAATGTTCATCTTTTTAATATATTAAATTCAATAATTTTTTCGTCTTTTAACAATTAACCCGTGCAGCACGATTATTTTGCCTAGGTGAAGCTTAATAGGAGACCCCACACAATGTTGATGGTGCCTTCTTTTGTTTGGAGCTATTATAATTGATAGTTTATCACCTTGGTTATGTTTACTAACTACTTCGAAATAGGTTTATCATGTGTAATGCTAATCCAAAACCAGTTGTTCATTTTCTTGCATCAGGACATTGTCTTTTTTCCTCTGTACAATATTTCAGCCTAAGAGTCTTGTGTTTGTTTTTTTTGAAAGCAAATCCATATAATATGTTATAATTATAAGACTTATATAATGACCAAGGGAAAATCGCTAATCACATCTGTGCTATTACCCCAAAATGACTAGTCAATTTGGAGTTTTTCTAGAATTCCTTATAAAGCATAGTTTCACATAGTAATTAGGCAACTTGAGACTTAGCACTCATGACTATTTTTATAAACAACCTACTTTATGTAGGCTATTCCTCATCTTTGCAATATAGGACTGGAGTATTACAACCTCAGTGTACAACCTGCAGTGATTTAGGCATAGTTGTATATCCCCCCTGAATCATATGTCAAAGGACTTCCATTCTGTCACTGGTTCCAGGCTATGGTATCTTGATCAAGTTGATTTCTTCTCTCAACTGATTTCTTTTGTTAGCTATCTGCATGGATGTTCCAACTTAATATTCCAGTCTACCTTTGGTAAATTTATCATCATTTGACAATCCAATTCATATTATGTATTTTTCCCTGGTACACATACCAGGTAGTGAGTTCGTTAGACTGCCGTGCGAGCATTTCTTCTGCTGCAAATGCATGAAGATTTATTCTGACATGCATGTCAAGGAAGGTACCATAAACAAACTTCAATGTCCTAATGCAAAATGTGGGGGCATGGTCCCACCCACATTGTTGAAACGATTACTTGGTGATGCGGAGTATGAACGTTGGGAGTCCTTAATGTTACAAAAAACGCTCGATTCAATGTCTGATATTGCTTATTGCCCAAGATGTGAAACACCCTGCATAGAAGATGAGGACCAGCATGCTCAATGCTCAAAGTGCTTCTTTAGCTTTTGTACACTTTGCAGGGAGCGGCGCCATGTTGGCGCAGCGTGTATGACATCAGAACTGAGGCTTCGTATTTTGCAGGTAAACTTTGTAGATTCTTCTCTTGCATCCTTTGTTGCAATTTATTTGGTCCCTTCTGTGTTATGATGCATGCTTTTCATTTCCATCAAAACAGAATACTTTAGTCTGTCAACACTTTTTTGGTGGAAATACTGTCTTGTACCTTGTGTGGGGCTGGTGGTATACAACGATAGGAAATTGTCCATGGAATTGCTCTGCTTATGGGCCTATGGCTATGGATTCAGTTTTTTCACTTGCACCTTTGAGTTTGAAGTCCCTTTTAGATGGCTTAATTTTTTAGTTTGGTAAAATATAAGCATGTTTGCTTGAGTCTTGAGGACAGGATCTTCACATATCTATGAGGTTATAGCATTGCTTTTGGCCATGTGCTGTATGACGAAAAGCAAGTATGCTTTTTTGTCATTTCTTATTACAGTACACCAATTGCTCCATTGTGTGAGAAACCTCAGGATGTCTTCAGATATTTTTCTCCTTATTAAAAGTGTGTCCTATAAAGTTCTGGCTCGTTCTTTTTTTCTATTTACTTAATGATAGATAGATTGTCCACTGTAACCGGGGCTTTACTTGTTGCTTGATATTCTGCCTACCTTGGTTTATAATGATATCTTCTGTTATTTGAGCTTTTAGGTTTTCTTTATTATTTCCATTTTAGCATTCTTCAAGCTGTAGAAAACTTTCCATATTTCTATAAATTCAGTCTTTGCTTTTTGGTTGCAGGAGCGCCAAAATTCATCTCAACTAAAAGAGGATCAATTGCTTAGAGAACGTGAGATGATCAATGAAATTCTTAGTGTCAAGGAAGTACTTCGTGATGCTAAGCAATGCCCATCTTGTAAGATAGCAATTTCCAGAACTGAAGGTTGCAACAAGATGATGTGTAATAACTGTGGGCAGTATTTCTGCTACCGCTGTAACAAGGCGATTGATGGATATGATCATTTCAGGTATGTGATTTACAACCAGTTTAGATTTTACCAGTTATGCCTGTTTTGTTTCTTCATAAATGTGTGTTTACCGATATTGACTTAATTACTTGTACTCGTTCAAGGGAGGGGACATGTGATCTGTTCCCACAAGAAGCAATTCAGGGGTGGGAAGAGCGCATTAATCCTCGTCAGGTGTTGGGTCAGATTCGAGCTGGATTCTTTGCTCAACATGTTCATGCATGCCCTAATTGTGGCCAATTTAATGCAAAGGTGACTTAAGATTGGGTCTCTCATTTGAAGTTCTGATACTGTTAACGATGGTTATATCCAAGTTGCATGTGTAGGCTGTCACCTCCCAGTATTCTGTTTGCATTTCACATACCTCATTTAGTGAATTGAAATCTTCTTATTATAGAATTATAACCTTCATAATGATGATGCCCCAGCATTTATTATTTTAGAGACAACAGTAAAATTAAAAAGAGAAAGCCCACATTTCATAATATTGAGGATCATGCATCTGGCCATGTCCATGTCAAGATTGAGTCGAAAGTCAACCGGACCCCAAGGCATTGGTTCATCTATGACCGCTGGACTACAAAATTTTTTTCCCTCTTGATTACAACAATTTTAGATGACAACTTTTTCTGTTGAGAGCCGTCTTGAAGATCGTCTTTTTTTTTTTAATCATTTAAAGTCATGGAGTTGCATTAGTTTGACTGATATGGCTTTCTGTCAGGTTGGAAATAACAATCATATATTCTGCTGGGCATGCCAAGTTCATTATTGCTATTTATGCAAAAAGACTGTGAGGCGTAGCTCTCAGCATTTTGGACCCAGGGGTTGCAAACAGCACACGGCGGAGTAGTAGTGATTCAGTGAACACCATCAGATGTGTATAGCCTATTTGAAAGGAGCAAACCAAGCATTTGGTGATAATCTCTTTGAAGAGCACTTGCTACCAAATCTGTTGAGGCTGCTTGTGGTAATTTATATAAAATTCCAGGGTATTGAGGGAAGGCCCTTGTAGTGCAAGGCATTCAATGGCTCCCATCTTGTTCATAATTTGATTCAAACTTTTCCTTTGCTTCAGCGCTTTGCCATTACTTTCTTTCCTTTGGGTGATGTTTTGAGTGTAATTTTTGTTTGGTTCCATGTCGGATGTCCTCTGTAGATAGAGAGCTGTTGTTGTACTGAGCATGCTCTTCCAGTTTTGGAGTTGAGAGCTTGAGAGTATTCAACCAGAAAAAAGTGACAAAAAATAAAAACTGAAAACTTTTGAGTTGATTTGTACCATTTTGATAGTTTTAATAAGCTGGTATAAGCACACGTTTATGCTAAAAGCTTCGTGTTTCTTTTCTGACATTAATTTTCACAAGTGTTTGATTTTACAAAATATTAATGTTACTCTTTACACTTATTTCACATCGGTTGACGTTAATTGTTTTAAGTGACTTTTTATGTCAGTCACTACTTTATTATTATTTTTTTTTAAATAAAAAGTCACTTAAAATAGATTACGCTAGCCTGTGTGAAGAGTAGCATTACTCTTTACATAAACGAGCATAAATTTTTTGGCATTATCATACTTTTTGTTGCATTACTATAACATATAAAATGGTGCTGAGTAAATTAAAACTAATTGATGCTTGTTCTATGTTATCATCCTCAAACAACATCTAGACTTGCATTGTCCATCTCTTTCTGTTGATGTGGATTTTTTGAGTCTAATCTCTCAATCTCATCGGATGTCTGAAAAATTACCAAACTGACCTAAAATGAAATATAGGTCATGCAATTAGTAATCATACAAAACATGTCTAAGATGACAATTTTAGAACCAAATGCATATTTAAAGAGCGTGAGAAATACAAAAAAAAAAAAAAAAAAAAAAAACTTTGAATGCATAAATAAAATATGATCATATCTTCAAAATATGTCAAAAGACTATTCTACCTTAGAATTTCCTTTGGGATGAAGTTTTTTTTTCAAATTGAATCGGAGAAAAAAATTTCCAGTTCATGACATGTAGGCATTCTCTACCTCCATTTGACATTGCTCTATTAGGCTTTCTCTCATTGCTACCTGTCGCAGAAGTTTGAGCAATTCTAATGTGACCGATCATCCTTTTAGACCAGTTACTAATCATAACCTTGGCCCTTTTTAGGCGGATTCCTCCTCTTTTTTATTTTTTTCTTTACCCCATTTTTACTTTTAATGATAGCTTGAATAAAGTAAAGAAAAATAAAAAAGAAATAGCATTGAAACCTCCTAGGATTTATAATCGCTAAAACGGGCGGTTTAGTACAGTTCCTTTCTTCTACCGCTGAAGCGGGCGCACAGGCGGTTCAGTTCTGTCCAACTTTCTTCTTCTGCTAAAACGGGCGCATAGGCGGCCGTTTTCATGCTCCTATGCTGCTGAGGGCCATGCTTCTCAGCTTTCAGGCACAGAAAAATCTCTCAAACACTACAAGCCTCACCTTCTTGTCCGGCTTTTGATTGACCCACCTCTCTCTCTCTCTCTCTCTCTCTCTCTCTCTCTGTGGGAATCATAGACTCCTCAAATAGAGGTACTTCTATTATTTCCAACCTTTTTTTGTTGTAAATACCTGTTAACTTTGTCATATATAGCCCGCAGTAAATTTGGTTTTTCTCGAGCATAATTTCTTCTTCGTCAAAAATGGTGTTCTGGGTAGTCTTTATTTTTAGTTTTTGAGCAAAAAAGACTGGGTTTTGAGAAGCTTCAATGGTGGAATAGCGTTGGGTTTCACTGACCCCAAAGATTTGGTATGAGGCAGTTTGTGGTATTGTTTGAAAAAATCGAATTGGGGGTTGATGGGTATTTGCTCATGTTCAAGGATATTTTTAGCTGAGTCGTGTTTACTCCGGAACCAAGTCATTCTCCGCGAAAAATGCATTGTTAGAGGTTATTATGCTGCTGCTTCTGCAATTTTTTCAGAAGACCATATGTTCGATGAAAATCCTAAAATTGAAACTAATTTAATTGATAAAGTTAATATGCCGAGAAACAGGTCACGTATCCGGAAAAAGCCCAAACTATTTCCGTTAGTTGGCAGAGTTTTCAAGTCTTTGGATTGGATTGGATTTCCATACTTTTCAACAGCCGTGAGAAAGTATGGATTTTCTCATTCAATCGATGCATTTAGAATTATTGTTCATATATTCGCATTAGCTAGGATGCATATGGAAGTTCATGCTTTGCTTAGAGATATCATTAGATATTATAATGAAGTTGGTTATGATGCGTTTGAATTGTTTCCAACTTTACTGGATTCATCTCAGCATGCGGTGAGATCGATTGTTGTATTTGATGTACTAATAAAAGTATTTGCGGCCAATTCAATGCTTGAGAATGCTGTGGATGTGTTTATGCGGGCTAAAAGTATTGGCCTTAAACCAGATATGTTTTCGTGTAATTTCTTATTGAAGTGTTTGGTGGAAGCAAATAAAGTGGAATTTGTTAGAAGTTTATTTGAAGATTTAAAAAACTCTGGACCATCACCTAACGTTTACACCTACACAATTATGATGAACTTTTACTGTAAAGGACATCTTTGTCAGGATGTAGATATTGGACAAGCGACTGAGATTCTCAAAGAAATGGAGATGAGTGGGGAAAACCCAACTGTTGTGACATACGGTACATATATCCATGGACTTTGTAAAGTTGGTTGTGTCGAGTTTGCCTTGGAATATATTCGGAATTTGAGATGGAGAAACCAGCCTGTGAATAATTATTGTTATAATGCTATTATATATGGGTTTAGCCAAAAAGGTGAAGTATATGAAGCTTTGAAAGTTTTGGAAGAAATGAAGAGCTTTGGAATATCGCCAGATGTTTACAGTTACAGCATTTTGATTGATCGGTTTTGCAAGATGGGGGATATTGAGAAAGGTCTGAATTTGATTGAGGAAATGGGTCAATATGGTTTGAGACCATCTCTAGTTAGCTATAGTTCACTCTTCTATGGTCTATGTAAGGGCGGACTGATGGACATCACACTAGACATGTTCCATAATCTTGGGGATGCTGGTTATAGATACGATCATATCGCTTATGAAATCTTAATCAATGGATTTTGTATGCAGGGCGATATGGATTCTGCCTGTAAACTTTTGGAGGAGATGATCAGCAATAATTTGGTTCCTGATGCTTCTAATTTCCAGAGTCTGATTCATGGGTTCTGCAAGTTGGGCCTCTTAGATAGGGCCTTGGAAGTTTTCAATATCATGCTACTTCATGGTGTCTTGCCTAATACCATCACTTGCAATGTTATAATTGATGGATATTGCAAGGAAGGGCACTTGGAGGAAGCCTTGAAACTTATGGATGAAATGCAAGACCTAGGCATTTTCCTTAACTCATATACCTATAATGCAGTTATTGACAGGCTGTGCAAGGAAAGAAAATCAGAAAAAGCTTGGGAAATTTTTCCTCAAATGCTTAAGAGGAATGTACTACCTGGAGTTGTTAATTATGGTACGCTAATGGATGGTTTTGCCAAACAATCAAATTTTAGGAAGGCCTTGATGTTGTACACAAGAATGCTAAAAGTTGGGGTCATGCCTGACACAGTCACGTATTCAATTCTTATTAACATATTTTGCCGAAGACACAAAATGCGTGAAGCATATAAATTGTTCAAGGAAATGACTGAAAAAGGTTTGGTTCCAGATAAGATTTCTTACACATCTTTGATAGCTGGGTTTAGCAGAACTAAAGACATGAAGAAGGCTTGGGCATTGTTCGCTGAAATGTTGAGGAAAGGCCACATGCCCAGTGTTGTAACTTATACCTGTTTAATTTATGGTTTTTGCAATTTGCAACGCATGGACATGGCTAACTTGTTGGTTGATGAAATGAAGAGGAACAAAGTGACTCCAGATGTGGTAACTTACACTGTTCTCATCACTTGTTACCATAGACTTGGAAATATTGAAAGAGCACGCGAGTTATTTGATGAAATGAAGGCAAGTGGTATTGCTCCAGATGGTATGGCTTTGCACTGGGGAATAAAAGCTGGTGCAGTATCCAAAAGCTAGGAAGCTGAGGGAATGGCGTTGTGAGGACCAGATGGTATATTACTACTACTCACTTTACCTTTGTATAGTTTGCTTTTTCAAACTTTATAGACTAGTTTGATCCACAAAACTTCTAGTGAAGCTAATTATATTCAGTTTTCCACATTTTGTCTACAATTCTGAAAATATACGGCCATAAGAAATCCCTTTGCTCAGACACTGGTAGATATACAATTTTCTTAAGATCCAAATTTTTGTTTAGTATCCTGAAAGATATATCATTCACAACCAAGAAAGGAAGCATGTCATATTTACTTCTTTTTTTTTCTTATATCATTCACAACCAAGAAAGGAAACATATGATATTTACTTCTTCTTTTTCTTTGGGGGGGAGGTTCTGAAATTTGAACCATGAAGTGCATAAGTCCAAAACCTGTCTGCGCTTATGCCATTGGTTTCCTTCATGGTACTTGTTTAGATAGTGTACTTCTTGAATTTAAATTTATCGAAGGAATTATGATGATATCCTATTTCTTTCACTTTATGCTACAGTATTAGTGAAGCGGATAATACTTATGACTCGAGCTTTTTGGTGATTGAAGAGGGATTTATTTCTGGATAATACAACTTAAGGAGTACACAATTGGATTGGTTATGGAGTTGGATAACATTGCAAAAGCCACCTTCGGTAAGTATTCTGGGAACCCCTTCTCATTTAAAACTCTTGTAGTAATTTTGAATTATTTTTTTTTACAAGCATTTACATCTTCTCATCACATTATTCCGCATCGTTTTCAATAATAATGCACGGCAAAAATAACTTGTGTATCATCATGAAAGCCATATGCAGGTGAGTGCATTACAATTTTTCTTTGTATTTTGCTAAAACATTGTGACATGTACGATATGCTTTTGATTCATAACTGATAACGAACTATTTCTTCCCTTAAATGAATTATCAAATATAAACTACGGAGTACCGAAGTTAGGATTTGATGCTTTAGTGTCTGGTATATGTTACATCAATTATTTCAAAAGCTTAAAATTATAGGAAATTGTGAATTTAAGCACTTAACCATTATTCTAATGCTCCCCTCTCCCTATGTGTGGGCTCAAATAGTCCTCAATAAATGGGTCCAAAACATGGGATTTAAACTTTTTTTAGATGGATGGTAGAATAGAGTGAGAATTCAAACTCAAGATAACTTGCTTTGATAACATGTTAGATTATTAGTTGTCCTAAAAATTTAAGCCGATAGGATTAATCGCTTAACCATTATTCTAATAGTATTACAACATTTATAGATTTAATCTACCACCCATAGAGGCCAATTTTAAGGGTGGTCGGTCATCCCCCAAGCCATCTTAATGGGTGGCAAAATTACCCCCAAAGGCTGTTGGAGATAGCTTGGGGGTGGTCAGCCACCCCCTCAAGCCACCTTTGTGAGTGGCTGAACTACTCAAAAGGCCTTTGGGCTTGGCCCGCCACAAGATAGTTTTGGGGGTGGTTGGCCACCCCAAGGGTGGTCAAACAAAACCCCTATTTTTTTTTCTTTATTTTTTATTTGAGAGTAGAATTGTAATGAGTAATGTTACGTACTACACCACTACACCACCTCCAACCTATTAGACTGATATGACAATGCCCATCAGCCAAGTGGGATAGAGGTGAGATGGGGTGTAATATGTAGCATTAATAAATTGTAATTGCGTAAGGGTCATGTCAAAAAAATGGAGGCAATCTGTATGGAGTGATTGATTTGATACAGGAGCTTACCACAAGGATTGCGTTATATCGTCCAAAATGAAGCTGTCCTTCATTTCATGGAACATGCAGGTGGTGATGATAGAAACCTAGGGTTTCTTTTTTTCTTTTTAATAAGTAATCGAGATATCATAAAAAGCGTAAGGCGTCCCTAGGTACACAGGGAGTATACAAGAGAAGCCACTTAACTAGTAGGAGCAAAAAGAACAAGAAAATCATGATAACTAATTTTTTTATTAGTAATGTATATTTAATCAAAGCGAAGAGAGGCGTAACCCTAGTACATAAGGAGTATGCTAGAGAACCCAAAAATTGTAGAAAAAGAAGCACATAACTCCAAAACAATCAAAACAATTAGAGACATGCACACTATTTATTTCAAGCCACTTTCCATGTAAACAAGGATTGTAGCATCATCTTCTTTATCTCTAGCAAACCACTCTCATGATCTTCAAAACTCTTTGTGTTCCGCTCTTACTTCCCAACAAATCACTCACCCTTCAAGGCCTAACCCAATCAACACCAAATAGCTGAAAAAGCATATTCCACAATTCAATTGCAAATTCACAGTGAAGGAATAAATTATCAATAGACTCCCTACACTTCTTACACTGTTGAGTTACACATACAACATCACAATAGCATTCCTCTTTCGTAAATTATCCAAAGTTAACCTTGAAGGGTTGACTCAAGTGGTAAACTTTCCACATGCTCTTCCAAGGGAGATTGAACCTTACATTATTAGATAATACGACTCTTTTTTTTTTTTTTAAAGTAATGTGCTTGATAATGTGACTTAACTTCACATGTTTTCCTTTTAGATGGAATCCAACAATATGTATACTAGCCTCAATGCCTTACTCTTGGAGAATACAACATCTAGAAAATCATGATAATTAATTGCCAAAAGAGAGACAAAAGCAGTTATTCAAAGATAAGAAGCTTGGGGTTTCTATCATTTGTTAATCAGAAAATAAAGGGAGCAAAGAGATAAATCAATTGCTTCAAGAGGATTGAGCCTCTGAATAATCACTTCGAGGGGACCAACCTCCAAATGCCTTATGGAATTTGTATTTCTTTTCTCTGAATTGACCATATAGGAAAATAAAGGGAGCGAAGAGATAAATCAA
The DNA here is from genome assembly GCF_901000735.1 of Corylus avellana. Classification (NCBI taxonomy): domain Eukaryota; kingdom Viridiplantae; phylum Streptophyta; class Magnoliopsida; order Fagales; family Betulaceae; genus Corylus; species Corylus avellana. The sequence continues at coordinate 12,406,431 of NC_081543.1, read as the reverse complement.
TCCCTTCAAGAGGATTGAGCCTTTGAATAATCACTTCGACGCGACCAACCTCCAAATGCCTTAGGAAATTTGTATTTCTTTTCTATGAATTGAAACTGTTTCCCATACCTTTAGCCTCAAAACCACATATATCGGCCAATCTGAACTTGGATTTATCAATAAGCCATATACCTTGCCCTCCATAAACTATATAAAATGTGACACACTAGACCCACTGATATTGGTTGCAACCTTGTTTTTCTAGATCAGTATTATTAAGCTTTTACATATATGATTTAGTGTAACCTACAACATAATGACGCAGTAGAAGGAATACATCACGAGGCATCAATACATCGTCTATAATGTATACTTGTTTAGAAAATCTGCTGGAACTGTTTCTTAGTCAGTTCCTTAATATCTTCATCTTGTCTGTTATTCCAGTGCTGAACAACCTTGGTTCCAGTGAAAAGACTTAGAAGCGTCAAAATTGAGTTGTCTGCTTATAGAATTAAAGGTTTCATACAATGTTAAACTAGTAAAAGATTCTTTTGAGCACTATTAGTGTTATATAAATGCAGTTTGGTAACTAAGTTAGCTTAAGAATAATTTGTAAGCTTGTCTTCAAATATAATTATTTCTCAATCCAAAGCAGTTGCCTTATAATTGTTGGTTCAATCTATAATGAGTACCATTAATTTTTATTTTTATGTTTTTAGCGTAAAGACAGGAAGGGGCGACCAAAGTGGCTACTCTACTTGGGCATGACTATAGTAGTAACTGCCTGCTTGAAACCAATGATAGGAGGGGCCTAGACAGACAGGGAGACTGCAGGCACTCCCTCAAACTGGTTTAGCAAAACTGTGGTCCAACCCCACCGAGGACACTAGTGCCACCCAAGTCGGTGGTGTACCATTGGTGTTTATATTTGTGTTTTGCTATATTTGACCTCGTGCATTCTTTTTATTTTGTGTAATTGAATTTACATGTATCTTGCAGATGCTATGAGCAAAGCTCAAACCCTTGGAAACTCTCTAAAACCTCCCAATAAGGCAAGATATGGTTATTTCTCCAAATTTAACTTGGAAAAGTGGAATCTTTTTGGTGAGTATGAAGCAGTATCTTTTTCTGTTAATGTTTTTGCTTATAGAAATCACATTTTAGAAGATATACTTTTGTGTTGATTTTATCAGAAAATAAATAATGACGTGTAGATTGCCTTAACATTAGTCCAAGCAATATTTCATGATAGTTTCTTTTTCTTTTGTCAACAGACCTAGGCATCTGTTACATTACTATTATATGCTCTGAATTTATTTTTGAAATAGTATGATTGAGCATAAACTTTGTGGTCCTTTTAATGAAAGGAAACATTTATTATGTTCTTGTAGATTATCAAGATGTAGGAAAGATAAAAACAAAACAAAGAGAAGACTACAGTTGGCTACCCTTAGCTTAATTGGTTTTTTCAAGGTCAAAGCTTGTTCTTTCTCTCTACTGTGTTTTCTAATTGAGCTTTTTTCTAATAGTTGGTAACTTGGTGCTAGGTTGATGGGCTCTCTTATTTGTTTTTCTTTGTGTATGTGCGCAGGTGAATATTGTCTGTTTGGGTCAAGTATAGCTACTGTACCAGTAAAGAGCAAAAAATAACTCAAAGGTGGAAGGCATTGCAAGGACGAAGCCAACAGGGGTTGGTGCAGCAAAAAAAAAAAAACAAGACAATCTATGATTTGCCGCAGCCCGCAAGACCTTGTGTATCTTATTATGTCGCTTCCTGAGTGGAGCTAGCTTTGAACAACAATGACCACAAAAACTGCGATGACAACAATGACAGTTGCAGTGGATGGATACTAGGAGTATTCTTTGATGAGCAACAGTGTTTTTATATTAATGTTTAATCTCGACATTTCACTTGAAATGAAGAAGATCCTGATTGTCGTAATATATGTTGTTTTGACAGTCTTACGATTAGTGCTAATACAACAGATCAACAAATTCTATTAACTATTTTAAAAGCAAGAGACTTTTTTCTTTATCAACTCCGACTCTTAACTTTTCGAAGATAGAGGCAGCTCAAATTCCACCTTCATCAAAAGTGTGTTGAATGTTTTTCTGACTATTTCAACTCCGGCGAAAGCCAGAGTCCAAAGATGCCTTTTCAATTCCATCGAAATTTTTTGTTAAAATTACTTCGAATTGCTATCAATCTAAGAAATAAAATTGTTGAAAATCTTTGTCCTGAGTCTTCTGATTTAAGCAATCTTGATTCCTTGAGTTGGGCAATTGTTTCGACAAACACAGAGAGAAAACCAAATATACTAAAAAATATCAAGTATGGAACGAGAATTCAACACGAAACTGAAATATGGAATTAGAACAAGCATTATGAACTATGATAAAGATGTCCTTGTTCCCTAATCATGCATGAAAAGTATATACAAAAGTAGCATAAAAGGGGAATGCTGGGAGACCGTGAGATTCATTGACAAGGAACAATGTGCAACAAGTTGCCATAAATAGCAAATGTCAATCATTTACAGTGTCTTCATCTTCCTCAGGTTTCACAAAGAACTCGATGTAAGCAATTCGGCTGGGTTGCTGATAGCCAGCAGAATCAATGTGTGGGTGAGAAACGGATGTTCTTGCAACTGAAACCAGGTGCTGAACTTTCAGCATTCCACCTCGCCCCATAGTCACCTTGCTTCCTCTGTTATCTTTAATAACGCTGCTGGGTATATTTGAAGTTGTTGCTCGAAGGAACTTGTATTTGTACCTGTTAAAATTAGGGTGAGAACCAACGCGAACCCAACACAAAACTAGCAGGTTAGGGTTAAAGGGTTTGACTTGTCTAATTAAAATGATCAAGTTAGGGTGACCTATATAGTCTTATACTCATATCTCAACACGACTCAAACTCGACATGCGACATTAGGGCTGTCAATTTTTGATATAACCAACGAACCCGACATAATCCTAACATGAAATTAGCGGGTCATGGTTGAGAGATTTGACCCATTTAATTAAACCTATCAGTCTTATATTCATGTCTCAATATGACCCGAACCTGACACGTGAATACAAATTGCCACCATTTGTAAATTTCACTAGAGCGAAATGGTGCATTACATGAAACCAATTAAGAAAAAAAATAATAGAGTACCTATAAGAAACTTGACGATCACAGCTAAATGCGGTCAAGAGATCAGTATTCACATAATACATGAAGTCTATCTGCAAGATAGACAAGGATTTAAACCTGTGAAAATATTACATACCTGATAAAGTAGGTGCTTTCTTCCAAGTTATAAACAAACCTTACCTGCAAGTCTCCATGGCCTTCACCTTTAAAGGTGACAGAAGGAGGAACTGGTTGTAGCATGATCTGAATGCTTGATCCAGGCCATTCAAGATCATCAATAGCTTCCTTCAACGCAGCGGACTGGGGTTTAAATATCATGATTTTGAATTATTAGATGTGGTTCATGATTACAACAGTAGGCAACAAAATAAACAACGCATGCGCTGAAAACCATACTTATTCACCTATTAGAGGAATATTTTCATATTCAATTGCTATTTCTCTCGAAAACACACACACACACATGCACATAACATAACATAACATAACATACCTCCTCCGACACATCAAGTACCACAACCAAACAGTTTAAGCTCATTTTATAATGAACTTTTTAGTAAATAACGAACTTGGAAAATTATGTTTGAAGTTTTACAAATGTGGAAAGAATTAACAATGGCAAGAAGGTGATTAATAAAAAGAAGGCTTTTTTGAGATTAAACACTAGTGAACTTTCAAAATGGCATATGAGCTAGTTACCTCACAAAACCTTATATCCAACTAATTGGGATGGACAGCAGAAATCCTGTCTCACCATCCAGCACTAGACATTTTGCATAATTAATATGAACAGTAACGCTAAATACTACACTCCCATCTCACCCACATCCTACTCAGCCCTTGTTAAAAAAAGAAAAATTCATAAGCTAATGAGCACTGCCACATCAGCCTAGTGGATGGAAATGTAATATTTAGCATTACTTTGATATGAATGAATAAATTCTAACATTAAATGACGAATGGAATTTTCTTAACATACTACTATTAGCATGTATTAGAGAATATTAGTTCAAACCACTAAAAAGAGCCAAATTATGGTGGAAAGAAAATTGCAACTTTTAGGGGCCACCAAGTGTAGGTGATGCTCAAAAGAGAGTACAATCACACAAGCACCATATGCATGCATTAGAATGCAGAGAAGCAGAAGAAGTTAGAGAAAGAGCAGCTTCAAAGCTACCCACTCTCATGCATTAGAAGACTAGATGATAAACCGAGAGAGTATACCTTAACAGTAAAACTGAGTGGCGTGCTTCCAGCAGGTTCAAAATTGTAGTCCCATGAAATTGTGTCAGGGATTCTTGTCCTGATCTCCGCATAAATGCAAGCATCCAGGGAATCAACAGACCTTAAAGCACAAATACAATAAAGCATCAAAGTAGAATTCAGATTATAGAATCCGCCCGTTAGAATATTAATTAAACACGTTTACAATTTCTTATCAGTTTAAACTTTTAGGATAATTGGTGATTTAACATGGTGTTAAAGCAAAAATTCGGAATTCAAACATTGTCTCGATCATTTTCCTCTCATATAAATTAAATATTTTAAAATATTAACTAAAACGATTAAACCAATCATTTCTACTTAAATTTTAAGACAAGCTAACACACTTGAGAAGGAGCTGCATATCAGGTCCGGGATATCGAATTTCAATCATGGTAGAACGACCCGGAACCGAAAATGTGTTCAAGCAATCCACCAAGAGGCCCAAGCTCACACCAAACCGGGGCCGCCCTTGCGCGCCGTACTCGTAACGAATGAAAAGCTACATGCGGAAATTAAACAACGTAAGTCCCGAAACTCCCTGTTTGGCCAAAAGGGGAAAAGGGAAATCGGGTACCTCGCGCTGAAGATAGACTTTGGCCTGAAGACAGCCGGTTTCCTCCACAATGAATACGACGCCGTGTTCTGACAATTCCACGATTGCGTCCTGATTAGCGAAGCGAAAATCAATCAGAAGGCAATCACGGAAAAATGTGAGGAATGTGAAGAGAAAAGGGGGAGCGGGGACCACCTGGAGGCGTTTCCATCGGACGGCGGTGAGGGCATCGACCATGCCCTGGACGTTGTCCAGCTGGCACACCAGATCAGGGGCTTCGGGCTCTACCCCCGTCGCCGACGAGCTCATGCTCTCTCTCTCCTTTCCTTTTTCCCGCCAAATATGTCATCGGCTAAAGTCCCCAAACAACAGTCCTCGTGCTCTTTTCTATTCGAAAAGAGTATCTTGGAAAATGCTCGGATAATGCATCCGTGCAGTAAAAATTAACTTTTTGATCAACAATTACCTGTAAAAATAAAAATTAATAATTAATATTCACTGTCACATTATTATAATAGTTGTATGATAGTCATATAAAATTTTACTAAATATTATTTCTCGTGATGATTAATATACAAAGAGTAAAGTTACTTTTCACACTCCTTTTAAATGAGAGCAGCTGCTGTTCGGTCATGGCAAAAAGGAGGAGGTTTTTGCCACCAATAAGAAGTTGCCACCTAACCCAATCCTATCAAACTTAAGTTTACAAAATAAACACAACTACATCTGATTATTAATTTAAAATATTATTAATCTTTAAAAATAAAAAAAAATAAAAAATTGAAGTCCCAAGTAAGGGGAAGCAACCACCCAAGAAGGGGTGGCTCACCGGCCACCCCCAGTAGCCATGGGTGGCAGCGAGAGCCACCCCAGATTTGTCTGGGGTGCCGCGAGGCCACCCTAGAGACCGCGGGCCACCCCCTTGGTGGTGGGGGTGGCCGCGCGAGCCACCCCATAGGCCCTGGGGTGGCCCGCGAGCCGCCCCCCTGTGGTGGCGAGGGTGGCCCGCGCCAACTCAGATCCTGTTGGGGTGGCCCGCGCCACACCAGATCTTGCTGGGGTGGCACACCGGCCACCCCCAACAACATTTTGGGGTGGCGCGGGCCACCCCATTGTAGTGCCCCAGAATTTTCAAACCTATTTAAATAGATTATTCTGATAATGATGTTATTTTAATATCCATTGTAGTTAAAGATTTTAATTCTTGGGAAATTTATGAGAGTGGTAATTAGAGAATGGTAATTGGTGAAATAGTATAGGGTTGATGAAATAGTATAGGGTTGGTGAAATAGTAAAATGAGGGTATAATTGTAAATTGAAGATAGAATGAGGGTATAATTGTAAATTGAAGGTAGAATAGTATAGGGTTGGTGAAATAGTATAGGGTTGGTGAAATTGTATGATCAAAGGCGGAACTAGAATATTTAGTTTGGGAGGGGGCAAAAGTTAATTTTTAAAGGTATTTTTTTAAAAATTTTATTTTTTTGGAGAGCACCCCTTGGCTTGGGGGGCTGGGATCTCCCAAGCCCAAGGGTTGTTCTACTCTTGTGTATGACAGTCCTATAACAATCTACTAAATAATATTATTCTTAATAATTAAATGAATAATACTAGATATTATACCATCATCCCGATAATGGACATCGGCTCTTGAATTAGTCATTGGTAAAAAAGAAAATTAGAAGATAGATCGATAATGTGATATTAGTATAATGAGATAGAAATGTAATATTTAATATTTCTCTAATTAAATAAATAAGTTAAATTATTTCATTAATTATGAAGGGTAATAGTCTACTAGAGATTAGAAGATCAGATCCTTATTTTTACGGCCATTACAGTTATATGATAATATATAGAAGTCCATTAAATATATTTTTTTTTTTTTTAACAATATATACTTCTTAAATATTTTGTTAATATCATAATTTAACGTCAGCCGTCGTCACGTCAACCCCAAAAAAGGGAATCCGCTTCGTGGCCACTCGCTCCGTCGTCACCGCCCCCAATATACATATATCCCCTCTTCTTTCTCTCTATCGTTTCCGTACAATCTCCCTCCAAATCTCTTAAATCTTTCACTCTCTCTCTCTCGCTCGCTGCAATCTAGGGTTTAAGTTTACCCCTCTAATGGCCTCGTACATTGCGACCCTCTCAAAACCCTAATATCAATTTTCCAACCCATTCTATTAGAAAATTGTTTGGTGGAAAATGGACGGAGCGAATAACGAAGGAGATGTGTCGGGATCGAGCGGCGGCGGGGGAGCTCAGCCCATGCCGGCGCCTGCGCCGATGCCGAGCGCGAACGCGCCGCCGCCGTTCCTGAGCAAGACGTACGACATGGTGGACGACCCGGCGACCGACCCGATAGTTTCGTGGAGCGCCACCAACAACAGCTTCGTGGTGTGGAACCCGCCCGAGTTTGCCCGGGACCTCCTGCCCAAGTACTTCAAGCACAACAACTTCTCCAGCTTCGTCAGGCAGCTCAACACCTACGTACATGCCTTCCCCTCTGATCCTCTACTTATTGTTGCTCTTCTTTCCATTGCTGTGAGCTTTGTGTGTGTTTTTGTTTTGTTTGAAACTTTGTGGATTTTTGTCGGTTAAATGATTAGAGTGACTTCGTCGATGATGATGAGTGTAGTGGGTTGAATTAGGAATTAGTTTTAGCTTGTGAAGTAAAGTTCGCTTTGTAGAAAGGAAATCGATTGGGTTTATGATAGGAACCCTTATTTGGTTGCTGAGAAAGCGGAGGGAGGGAAAAGGAATATTGTTTTGAATTTGATGTTTCTGTTTCGGGTTTTTGAAACCCGAGGGATTAACCTCGACTAAATTAATTTTGGTGAAAATAATTTGGAAATGATTAAACAAGAGATTCTAGTAAATATAAGTTATGATTTAGGGCTAGGTTGCGGTGCATGTTGTCGTCCCCCATTGGTTGCTGAGAATTTGACGAAAAAGGGGAAAAATAAGAGAGGAATGAATGAAATATGGTCAAGTTTTTTCTTTTGCTTGGAAAAATAGGAACTTGTTTAAATTAAGTGGGATGGTCTTGTCAGGGATTTGATGCTCTATTGTTTCTTTGTCTCCAAAACAATAAGAACTTTGTAAAATCTGAAGTTTTGATATCTCATCTTCCTGCATTTTTATCAGCAACCAAATGGAGCAGAAGGGGAAGAAAAGGAAAAGGAAGCAAGTCTCAGGTCGATCATGACCTGATTCCAAGGTTAATAATGATTTCATTTTTCATATGATCTTGTTGTTGCATTTGTAGTCCAGGCATAGCTAAATGCAAGGCAAACATATGAACTGATTAGAGTGGGCATAGATACACCTCTTGCAGCTTTTGAAAAACCCTTAGAGTCCTATATGGGATGTGGAAATTCTGTTGGTTTTCTTTTGAGGGAAAATTACAAAACCAGTCCACGTGGTTATACTAATTTGCAATAAACTCCCTGTGGTATAAAAATGTTTTGCAAGCTCACTGTGGCATGCAAAAATAACAAATAAGTCCCTATTATCAAATTCCGTCCAAAATCTTGTTGGATTCCGTTAATGTGCCGTGTTAGATCCAATTATATAGTGACATGTGTCACTCATAATTAAAAATATACAAAAAAAAAAAAAGCTGGAAGAGGGTGTGGTCGAATGGCCCCCGACATTCCTAGTGGCGCCTCGTCATCTTGCAACTCAAGTGCCGCCACCCGCAGTGACATCTTGCAAACCCATCTCTCCCTTCAAACCTTGCCATCCGTCCCTCCCCTCCAGAAACCCTAAGCCTCTCCATCTCTTAGCTCTGTGCCATGTCCTTAAACCCAAGTCGTCCCTCCCAATCGCCTGCCTCGCGGTCCATGGTAATCTCCTCTATGCAACCTCCTCACATGAAATCAATGTCTACAATAGCGCTTGCACATCTCAACACACTCAACGGTAAGGATTCCTCCGGCTTGTAAATGCTCACCTTTTGTGATAGCAAAGTCTTCACTGCTTGCCAGGACTTTTAAGATCAGAGTCTGGCAGATAATGGCTGCAACATCCTACCCCAATAACACACAATATTATCCGATTTTAGCTCCCCCGAACCAGATTTCCTAGGAGGTCACCCATCTTGATACTACTCTCGCAGAAGCACGCTTAATTGCGGAGTTCTGATGGGATCATGACCATCACGGCTTTAAAATGCGTTGTTGTCATTAAGGGTGTAAGTATACATTTAAATACATCCTCATCTCCATACTCAGGCGATGTGGGACGCAACAATCACCCCCTCTTAGGACTCAGCGTCCCTGCTGGCGACCCTCATGGGATTAGCCCATTCTTGGTGTCGAAGCGAATGCCCGCTAGCGACCTTTTTGGGCTTGTGCAGGCTCTCCCCATCTCAAGTTGGGCAATGATTCTAATACTATTTGTAACACCCCACCCCAATGACACACAATATTGTTCGCTTTTGGCTCAGCTGAACCAAACTTCCCAGAAGGTCACCCATCCTGATACTACTGTCGCAAAAGTACGCTTAACTGCGGAGTTCTGATGGGATCATGACTATCACAGCTTTAAAACGTGTTGTTGTCATTAAGGGTGTAAGTATACATTTAAGTACATCCCCATCTCCATACTCAGGCGATGTAGGACACCACAATGGCCACCAAGCCACACAAACTGTTAGCTACTCTACCCACCATTAATTCTGAAGGAATTTCATCACTACTTTGGGAGAAGTATTATCTTGCCTTGGTATTACCACCATTATAAGGAAGAGACAACGGATGCTATAGCATCGCCCATTAGCTTGGCTGGAAGCTTGTGGTTTCTACTTTCTTTGTGTTTGTATTCTTTCTTTCTCTCTCTCTCTCTCTCTCCCCCTCCCATCCAGTGCATAAGTCTAAGGTGGTTGTCTCTTATATACTTGGTGTTGGATTGTGCCCGTTCGGCATTTTATTTTAGTAAAATTACTTGCTTACAAAAAATAAAAAAGAAACACGCTGTTCTATAGCTAATTAACTTTTTGGTTTCTTGAGGGTTGAAACCTTAAAATTGTACTCTTTTGGTTGGGGGCAGAATGTTGAAATGGATGAGGTGTTTCTCCAATTTTTTTTTTTTTTTTTTATAAGTTGGTGTTTCTCCAAATTTATTGTACCTCTTATACATAATATAATGTAAATAAAGATTTTCATTTTCTGTGATGTACTTTCAGGGCATCCTTTGATTTAGACTATAAGCCATTGTAGGGTATTAGCAATGGATTTGTGGGGAGACCCATTTCATAATTTCTTTTTGTGACAGTGGTTAAGGCGTATGGTAGGTTATTGTTTGGGCCAACTAAAGGGGGGTTTACTTAAGGGCCTTTCATTAGAAAGCTTTTTGAACTGTTCAGGTAGCTGATTTTATAGGGTCGGCTTCCTTTCTGCACTTAGTAGGTCTCATAGTTTTCTGTTGTCTGTAAGGCCGCATGCTTTATCTAAATTTATACCCCTGTGGCTTGTAATTTCACACTTACAATTGGATCTGTAGAAGTGTCCTGTACCTAGTGATGATGTTGTCCAAGATTCATAGTCAGAATCTATCCTGAATTTGTGTTGGACATGGGACCATTTCTGGATATTACTAAAGGTGTCAATAAATTCCCTTGGAAGAGAAGTCTTTTCCTTTTCCTCCTTTTGTTTCCCAAAGTTTCTCATGTAGTTTACCTACATCTTATTTTTATTATTGATTTCAAGGAAAAGTGTCATAGCTAACTTGTGAGAAAGAAGCAAAATTATGTATTTTGGGTGATGTGAGGACTTGCAACTTATTTAAATATCTCTAATGCATAGGACCATTGATTTGAGGTTGACTGGTGTTATGGTGAGAAATGTATATTTGAGGATTGGAAGAAGTAGAATTTTATTCGGCCGTATTTACAATTTACATTGAGGGTGAGAGAACTTGATCTTGAACGAAGATTGACGTAGAACAAGTGCCCAATTTGTTAGAATATTAATTTAAATGATTAAATTTGCAGTTTCTTATCAGTTTAAACTTTTAGGACATAGTATTTTAACATTATATTCGAGCAGAGGTCTCAAGTTTAAACCTCAACTCCCCAATTTATATATTCAATTAAATATTTCATGTGTTGAGATTTATTTGTTGAGGGAGAATTTGAATCCACATATGGAGAGTATTATAATATTAATTTAAATGATTAAATTCATCATTTTTTATTAGCTTAAACTTTTAGGATAGCTGGCGATTTAATACAATTATCATAAACTAAGTTTCAAAATGTTGCTTCCAATTCTTGAATGAGCTAGGGTGCATGGTTTTACTTCGAAGTTGATTCAAAATTTTGTAATAAGAATGAGTTTGAGTAGACTGAACACTTGAAATTATCTCATAATATTTTGAATAAAAGGTAAGATACTTTTTTCAGTCTTATTACTGTTATGTAACTATGTGCGTTTTATTTTTTTATTTAGAATTAAAATATTGATGAATTTTTTTGTTCATTTATGTTTGGGTATCCATGAATTCTAATTTTATTTTTCTTCTTGCTGTCATCTTTCATTGATTTGTTAGGATGTGATTACTTAGCTTTGTCATCTGTTTATTCTGCTGATTGATATTGTGCTTTGCCCCCACCCCCTTTCCTTTATTTTTTATTTTATTTATTTATTTATTTATTTTTTCCTTTTCTTGTCACTATTTGTTGAACAGGGTTTCAGAAAGGTTGATCCAGACCGCTGGGAATTTGCAAATGAGGGCTTCTTGAGGGGCCAAAAACACCTCCTTAAGAGTATTAGTCGGCGAAAACCTGCCCATGGGCATAGTCATCAACAGCCACAGCAATCACATGGGCAGAGTTCATCAGTGGGTGCCTGTGTAGAGGTTGGGAAGTTTGGGCTGGAGGAAGAGGTTGAGAGGCTTAAAAGGGATAAGAATGTGCTTATGCAGGAACTTGTCAGGTTGAGGCAGCAGCAACAGACTACTGATAATCAGCTGCAAACCATGGTGCAGCGTCTTCAGGGGATGGAGCAGAGGCAGCAACAGATGATGTCATTCCTGGCAAAGGCCGTGCAGAGTCCTGGCTTCTTGGCTCACTTTGTGCAGCAGCAAAATGAGAGCAACAAGCGAATAACTGAAGCCAACAAAAAGCGAAGGCTCAAGCAAGAAGGTATTTCTGAGAGCGAACACTCTGCTGCACCTGACGGACAGATTGTTAAGTACCAGCCACCAATGAATGAGGCGGCAAAGGCAAAGGCAATGCTTAGGCAGATTATGAAAATGGATGCTTCCTCCAGGCTGGAATCTTATAATGACAAAGATAGTTTACTGATTGCTGACAATTCATCATCTTCGAATGCAATGGACAATGGGAGCTCTCCAAGCCGTATGTCAGGAGTGACTCTGCAAGAGGTCCCACCAACTTCAGGGCATAGACCCTCAGCTGCAATTTCCGAAATTCAATCTTCCCCTCGTGCTGCAACTTCTGATAAAGTTACAACAATTCCTTTCCCTGATATGAGTGTGCTGGTTGGAGCAGAAGATGCATCTTCCATTTCTATGCCTCAGGCAGATGTAATCATGCCTGAGCTTTCTCAAATACCTGAAATGATGTCCGAAAGTGTTGCTATTCCCGAGGAAAATTACATGGGACCTGAAACAGGCAATGGTGGATTTTTAGACCCCACTTCATTGGAAGTTAATGGGTCTATTCCCTTAGAAATTGATATGTCCTCTGATACTGATATTGATGCCTTACTAGGTTTTAATGTTTGGGAGGACTTTCTTGTGGAAAGTCCAGCACCAGAGGAGATTGAATCAAATTATGCTGACGGTATGCCCAAGGGAAACGATATGCAGCCAAAGAACGGATGGGACAATGCTCAGCATATGGACAAGCTTACAGAACAAATGGGCTATCTTAGATCAGATATCAATGAGGTTTGATATTGTTTACTGAATGTACATTTTGTTTCACTCATCTCCTAGGGTCATACTAGTGATCTTTACAATCGCATGCTCCTCTTGTTTTGGTCGTTGGAAGACCAGCTAATACCTTGTGTACCTGTTCAGCCTAGCTTTGTTTTGCATATATGGGAACCCTAGTTACAGTTTTCTTTATTTATTTATTTTTAATTATGATTTCCTCTACGTCATGTTGGTAGTAACACGAATGAACTCAACAGAGCAAGGTGGTTTTAGAGGCTATAGCTTTGGCTTTATGTTCCTTTTGTACAGGTCGATGTCCTGCCCTAGGTAGACATGGCCGTTGTCTGAAGGAACGACTTGTAATGGATGCTTTGGCCTAAAATTTCAGTCATGTAGTACCCTTTCAAATATTTCACTGGATTACAGTAACCTTCTGTAAATACACATTTATGTTCGTGGTTATTTGAAACCTTCTTAGTAAACATATGATGCTTTTTTGAGGTTTGACTTAGTGGATATATATATTCGGACAGAAATTTCCTCTAAACTGGGTCGGAGGAAATTTCTTTCAACCAATCTAATAAATCGCCGAGTGTCCTTCAAACATGTGAGGGACACATGTTTCTTTAATATGTTTAACAGCCGTCAACTCCTCAATTCCACTAATGTCGTCTCCCATCTCTCTCTGATGAGCTTTTTTTTCTTCAAGATAAACAAATCACTTCTTTTCCTCTGGTTTTGCTTTGTCGAGAGAGACCTGAAATTTTGTTTCACCCAAATACAGAGAGTCCAGGAGTCTTGCACCCAAACACATCTGTCCATCTCCCTTTTCTCTTCAATACACGTTCTGAAAAATGGCCGATAAAGCTGTTAAAGGGGGCATTAGATATTCAGATCAACGAGAGAGGCTAAGTTTGAGAATGGCGAAGAAGGAAAAAAAAAAACAGCAAACAAAACTAGCGAGACAGAACTGAGGTAGGAAGAGGAAGATCAAAAAGAGACGAGAAACGGATTTTAGAAATATCGTTTCTCTTTCCAAAATGACGTCATTCTGTTATATATATATATATATATAAAATTCACCCGTTACCCTTACGGGCGGGCGAATTGGTAAAACCGGCTCGCTACTCACCGAACTTGTTTTCCCCTCTCAAGTTTCAACCAAAAAGTTCTCTTACCCTTTTAACAGCTTTCAAAGAAAAATGGAGAGGAGCGAAAGCTCTGCCTCCTGTGAGCATATCATCAATCAGATACCAATGAAGTTTGGTTAGTTAAAGAGAAAAGCGGCTGCTACATGGCTTTACCTTCCATTGCGGCTTCTAATCCTAATAAATCTAATTCACAAATCCCACCGGTAACACTCCCCCTTCTTTTTTGTTGTATCAAAATTTCACACATATATGTCCCAAAAGAGTAGCTCAATCGGTTGTGAACTACGCCTCTTGAAGCGGATGTCATTAGTTCGAATCTTCCCTCCCCTTTTCTTTGTGTGGGTATGTCAAAAAAAAAAAGGAGGAGTGTTGCCAGATCCCGCTGGCAACACTCCCCCTTCCCTAATACCTTCGCTATATATCTACACTCTTTCACGCCCTCCATCGATCTTCATTTTCAAATCTCAAATTGCTGAGAGATTCCCCAATAATAATTAAACTCCAATTCTAACCCATTAATGTAAATTATATACACAAGCATGGCAATAAAAAAGACACCTTAAAAACACTAACTATATTCATGACTAAGATGTGCTGTCCTACACATACATCTCTTGTATAACTACAGACGTAAAAAAAGCATTTCTGGTTGGTTACTAGTGGAGACGGCATTTGAGTAACTAGGGGTGTCAATGCAGGCAGTTAAAAACCGCCCGCTAACCACCTAACCGCTAGAACCGCCTAGCGGTTATTGGGTTTACTAACCGTAACCGTAACCGCTAACCGCCTTTTTATATAATATATTTTTGTAATTATAATTGTAAAAATATTTATACATATAACATAATCACTTGATCAATAAATCACAATTTTTTTTAAAAAATAATTAAATCGCAATTTGAGTATTAATATACTATCACTATAATTTATATGATTATATCACATCATCAATTGATCATTAAATCATTTGATTATATAATAATTAATTATACATATATAATATGACATGACTCATAAGTATACAAATTCAGACTAATACAACAATTAAATATCTAGAGACTTATTTCCAATGTATGTTATACACTTATAAGTCTATATAAGTCTACATATGCATATGAATAATATAAATGTATAACATCAATACTTAATCATATGATTCAATGACAATTCAAATACTTTATTCAAGACTTCAAGTGAATCATATTATTAATGTACAATGATGATATGATTCGTATAATATCAAATTAAGTAATTGACATTGCATTAAACAATGACCAATGTGTTACTTATAAACACAATTTAAGTATTAGTATATTATCATTATATGTTGTGACAGTTGTCTGAATTCTGAACTTTTTTTTATATGTTGTGTTGAATTTTTTTTTTTTTAATATGTTGTTTTTTTGTTTTTTTTTTTAAAATAAAAAATAAAAAGTTAACCAATTATGATTTAATATTTAAGAAAAATTTTTTAAAGTACAAGTAAAGGTAAATTTTGGGTCAAATATTTTTTATTTTTTAATATGGGCTCTTTTTATAGCAATTGGGCCCAAGAAACACTAAAAATTAAAAATTAAAAAAAAAAAATTAAAAAAAAAGGCCCCAAAAAGAAGCTCAATTTTGAAAAGACGGATTATCTATTTCACTAACCACTAACCGTTAACCACTAATCGGATGTAGAGATACTTAAAAATGGCTTAGCTAAACTAGATAAAAGTGAATTTTGAAGAGCTATTTTACATAAAAATATGGCTCTTCCATTGGGAATGCTCTAAGCGGTTAACGGTTAGTGAAATCTACTAACCGCTAAGGCGGTTACGGTTAGCGGTTATTGCCAATAACCGCTAACCATAACACACCCCTATGAGTAACCACAAAAAACTCACCTGCCCCTAAGATCATGGGATAGCCACATCCACGTTTTACATCTCTGATAAGCTCGTGGCTTCCATGCATATATACGCTATGTATAAATAAATACTCTCTCTGATTGATTGATTTCTTTGCAAAAAAAAAAAGAAGAAGAAATATGTTATCGACAGAGAAAGAAACGGAGAGGCAGGTGGGTGGAAGAATAGTGTAAATTATTGATGACATGGTGAGAGAGAGAAGGCACCAACAAGCACTGAAGCTATCCTTACCGTTGCCAAATCCGGCAACTGATCATCAGTTCTGGGGCGAGACCCAATTGCTGCCATTGTTGCCATCTCCGGACATCGAAAAAGTTTCCGACCTTGAGAAAATGGCTATTCTAGGACAAGGCAGCGGCAGCGCAGTCTATAAAGTTGTTCACAAGAAAACCACCGCAATTTACGCGTTAAAAGTCCTCTTGCTTGATCGAGATTCTGGGAGCATTCGCAACCGGGCTGCACGCGAGGCCGGAATCCTCAAAAGGGTTGACTCGGAATATATTATAGGGTGTCATGCAATTCTCGACGATGGTTTTTCCGGTACGGAAGCGAAAAGCGGAGAAAATTACCTTTGCTTTGTAATGGAGTACATGGAGAGAGGCTCGTTACAAGAGGTGCTGCGAGCGCGGCAGAGATTGCCGGAGACGGTAATCTCCGGCATCGCCCGGCGGGTCCTGAAAGGGCTGCGCTATCTGCACGGCATGAAGATAGTGCATAGGGATATAAAACCATCGAACCTGCTTGTAAATGATAAGGGGGAGGTGAAGATTGCGGACTTTGGGGTCAGCCGTGTGGCGATGGGGGCGGGGGCGGTGGCGGGAGCGGGGGCGTTCGAGGCACGTGACTCGGCAATGGGCACGTGCGCATACATGAGCCCGGAAAGATTTGATCCGGAGACGTGGGGCGGCGGTGATGGTGCCGCCGACGAGTTTGCCGGGGATGTGTGGTCACTTGGGGTGGTGGTGTTGGAATGTCATGTTGGTCATTTTCCGTTAATTGGTGCAGGGCAAATTCCGGACTGGGTGACATTGATGTGTGCGATTTGCTTCGGAGAGAGGCTGGAGATGCCAGAGACAGCCTCACCGGAGTTTCGGAGCTTTGTTCGGCGGTGTCTAGAGAGGGACTGGAGGAAGAGAGGCACCGTTGCTGAGCTTCTTGGCCATTCTTTTTGTGATTAATTACCATTTGCATGAAAATTGAGTTGCACTTGCTTCGTTTTTCTTTAAAACCACACACTAGAAATACTTTTTGTTCTGAGTTGATAACACTTCTTTTAATTAATCTTAATTTCTTTTTGGCCCTGGGATAAGTCCCACAATAGAATTTTTGGTTCTAGGTTGAATTGTTTTTTAATTGAATAAGGAAAATAATTATGAGGGAGGATCATTTCCACCGATCCAAAAGGAAGAGAGAGTGAATGATCCTAAAACCAAAAGAATGGTGGGTTATCCAACAACAAATCAAAATGAAATAAGAGCAGTGCAAAAATACATACAAAGGGTAAGAAATTGATTAAACAAGTGACCCAATCTTCTTAAGGGGCCGCTCAAGGTGGTTAGTGGTTACAGAAGCAAAATGAACATAAATTAAGACGAGCCTATTTGAACCCCAACTTGGGAACAACAACCACAAAAAGGAGGTTGAAGCCGAAAATGCACTGCCATAATCCGATGCACGGACTAAAGAATATAGAGGTACCAATACAAATTCGGCTACAAAATTGCTAGATAATGGTTGATTATTTCTATTGAGGAAATTTTTGTCTAATCTTCAAAAGATCAACGAAGGTCCCTCTCTATATATATTCTTTCTATGTTTTCATCATTAGAGAAGCTTGCTTGTTTCAAAATTTTGACTAAATTCCTCTCCATCTCCAAATGATCTTCCTCTTGCCACCCCTTTTAACATACATTTCACTATACTGTATAACTATAGTTAAATGTATGTTATATTGAATGTATATAGTTGTATACACTTTAATACTTATATAGGGCAACTAGGACATAAGTTATAACATTTTACAAATGGTTATTTATTTACTAGTACTTGCCTATATTCTATGCTATAAGCAAGTTTTCATTATAATTTAGGATTAAATACTAAAAACCCCTTTAAAGTTTCACTTATTTATTTTTTTCCCTTAGGGTTTGATTTTTATTGCAGAAGGTAAGGGTGTCAATGCGGGAGGTCCGCTAACCGCTATAATCGCTAACTGTTAACCGCTTAACCGTATTAACCGCTAACCGCCTAACCGCTATAACCGCCTAGCGGTTAGCAGTTATTGGGTTTACTAACCGTAACCGCTAACCGCATTTTTATATAATATATTTTTATAATTATAAAAATATTTATACATATAATATAATCACTTGATCATTAAATCACAATTTGAGTATTAATATATTATTACTATAATTTATATGATTATATCACATCATCAATTGATCATTAAATCATTTGATTATATAATAACAAATTATACATATATAATATGACATAACTCATAAGTATACCAATTCATATTAATGCAACAATTAAATATCTAGAGACTTATTTCCAATGTATGTTATAAACTTATATGTCTATATATGTTATAAGTCTATATAAGTCTACATATGCATATGAATAATATAAATGTATAATATCAATACTAAATCATATGATTCAATGACAATTCAAATACTTTATTCAAAACTTCAAGTGAATCATATTATTAATGTACAATGATGATATGATTCATATAATATTAAATTAAGTAATTGACATTGGATTAAACAATGACCAATGTGTTACTTATAAACACAATTTAAGTATTAATGTATTATCATTATATGTTGTGACAGTTGTCTGAATTCTGAACATTTTTTTTATATGTTGTGTTGATTTTTTTTTTGTTTTATATGTTGTTTTTTTTTTTTTTTTTTTTTTTTAAAAAAAAAGCTAACCGATTATGATTTAATATTTAAGGAAATTTTTTTAAAGTACAAGTAAATGTAAATTTTGGGTCAAATATTTTTGATTTTTCAACATGAGCTCTTTTTATAGCAATTGAGCCCAAGAAGACACTAAAAATAAAAAAAATAAAAAAAAATTAAAAAAAAAGGGTAAAAAAAAAAGCAAAAAAAGGATAAAAAAAAAGGCCCAAAAAGCCCTAAGAAAACCCAAAAAGCCCAAAAAAAGCCCACTTTTAAAAAAGCGGTTAGCAGGCGGTTATCTATTTTACTAACCGCTAACCGTTAAGGCGGTTACGGTTAGCGGTTATTGGCAATAACCGTAACCGCCTTGACACCCCTAACCGTAACCGCCTTGACACCCCTAACAGAAGGTAACTGTAATTTTAATAAAATACCAAATTGGTCTTTTCGTCCATTGACCTCCACATCACTGACACGTAGAGCAATTAAAATTCGACACTTGGCATAAGTGGCTACGTCATCAGTGATGACGTGGCCACCTAATTAAATTTTTTAAAAGAAAAAAAAAATTTTGGAATGGCCTACCATTTGAGTGGCCGAAACCACCCCCAATGGGTACTAGGAGTAGCACGGCTACCCCCATGTAGCTACGGGAGTGGCCGAAACTTCCCCCAATGGTAGTTTGGGGGTGGCTCGGGCGCCCCCATGGAGCCAAGGGGGTGGTTTCGGCCACCCCCTTGGCACCTTGTGGGTGGCTCAACCACCCCTATCAGGCCAGATGAGGGTGGCAAATGGCCAAGGGGGTGGCCCCCAAATTTTTTTCTTTTTTTCTTTTTCTTTTTTTTAAAAAAAATATATATATATTAAAAAAAAATTTAATTAGGTGGCCATGTTATCACTGACGACGTGGCCACTTATGCCAGATGTTGAATTTTAATTGGTCCACGTGTTAGTGATGTAAACTTTCATTAAGTCAACTAACGGTCAATGGAAAGAATGACCAATTTGATCTTTTATCAAAATCACAGGTACTTCCTGTGATAAAAATCAAACCCTAAGGGGAAAAAATAAAGAAGTGAAACCATTGGGGGTTTTTTAGTATTTAACCTTATAATTTATTTTTATTTTTATTTTTTGTTTAAACATCTTAGAAAGAGTAGCTAAAAAATATAAATAATAATAATTAACAAAAAAGGAAAATAAATGTTATAAAAAAAATTCATTAAATTCAAACATATGTTTATTTTTGTCCAATGGTGACAGTTGGATTGATCAAATTAAAACAACATTAAACTTCATAAAACAGTCATAAATAGGGGCGGAACCACCCTCAAGGCTTACCCCCAAGCCATAAGGTGGTCCTCCAAAAAAATAATTTTTTTTTTTTAAAAAAAAAAATAAAAAAAATTATATATATATTTTTAATAAGATAGACCCTTAAAATTTAATTTTTGCCCCCCGCCAATTTTTTTTTATTTTTTTATTTTTTTAATTTCGCCCTCTCAAACTAAAAGTTCTAGTTCCGCCACTCATAAAATGTTACTGTACACACATTTAGCCACCTAAAACTATTTTATATATTAAAATTTGGTTCTTTTTCAACCTACTTTTCATTAACCATTGTTGATGAAATTTTTATGTACACAAGTATAAAATTACTGGAAAGTTTTGGCCTATTAAACAACTTTAGCCAACCTAAAACCCATTTAAAATGTTAAATTTTGTTTTTTGTGAGGTAATATTATTATTTTTAGTGCAGTATTTAACAATTTTTTTCTTTAATGTTGATGCTTATTATTGTCATTGAAATTTTGGGCTTAAGAAGGTTCATTTAACTTCCAACTTAACTATTCATCTTCCACCCTTTTTAAAGGTGCAAGAACTTCAAGAGGTCCTTCAAACCTATCTGAACCTCTACTAAGGAACTGCAACAATCACCGGAAATAAGGTGAAGTGGGAAAGACATAGTCAAAATTTGAAACAAAAAAAGCTGATGAAAAGGGAGTAGGTACAAATCTCCACTATAAGATCAAACTACAATGTCACTAAAACCCAAGGAACACAACAGTAAATATAGAAAAATAAAAAGCAGTAAACAGTAATACCACAAAACAACAAGTAGAAGTTTACAATGACAAAAACAGAAAAACAACAAAGGTGGTGGAAAGAGGCAGAGGCAATGCGTAGGAAAGGCTTTGTCTAAGACCTGTTCTTTCCCAATCAATATCTCCATCACAAGGTCCAGATTGATGCAGCCAAAGTGCAAAAGAATAGAAACATAAAATGTGTGTGCATGTGAGAGACAGAGACAGAGACAGAGGTCAATAACTATGAAATTCAATGAAAACATTCAGGGGTTTACAGAGAAAGGCCTTGGATGGACTCGGGATGAATTTCTACACTTGAACAGCTTTAATTTATTTGAAGGAAAGAAGCACAACCTCTTAATTTTTCACGTGTATAATAATAAGCTTCTGTTCTAACAACTCTGGATCACTTTGGTGGAGCCAATTTCCAGCTCTTTGATCCTGTCTGCTTGTGTAAAAAGCCACCTGAAGTGAAATTTACAGTTAAAAAAAAAAAATCACCAATATTAATGTTGCAATAAACAGATAGAAGAGGTAATAGTTACAGTAATATGGAAGGAATACAATGAAATTATGAAGAGTTGAAGCAGCAAAAAAACCAAACCAGGCTGTCAAAATACAAAGAGGTGAAAGCAATGTTTCAAAAAAACAGAAAACTAGAGAAATTATGAAAGATGTTGCTGAGGCTATGCTAATGAGCAAGACCATGGTATGCCAATAAGCATGCACTTTTTGCTTGGATTTTCTAGGCACGTTTTATAAACTCATAGATTACATTGCTCTCCATGCAGCACATGTAAATCCTCTCTTGATACTCATTCTACATGTAAATCCTCTCTTTCAGGTTTTCAACCAGGCAGTGAAACAGAAATAATTTTCCTTGAAAATATTTTACATTGAAACATTTTTTGCTCAGAAAACATTTTTACCCCATGAACAAACAGAATCTGAAAGTCAACAAGTTACAAGACAAGATTGAGTGTTATTCATTCATTCCACAAACAATTTGAAACTCTTTTACAGAGCACGAGCATGAGTAGCTTGATTCTCCTAAAGCCATTGAAGGAGCCAGGTTGGCTGATCATGTAACAAACTAGGACAAGTTGAAACCATTAGCTATGTTAGAATCCAGAAGATTTTCAACTAAATATGTCTGTATCAAATCATAATCTTCAGGATTTTCCTTACATTTCCTAGCACACCTCACCTACCCATTCTACCCTATAAATAGACCATCTTGTAACACATTATAATCAATTCATATAAACAAAATGTAAGCCTACTGAGCATTACCAGCAGTGGATGTAGGCTTCTATGGCTGAACCACCCCAAATCTTTGCCTCTCTCTTGCTTCCGCTTGTTCTCATTTCCTAGCACGCCTCACCTACCCATTCTACCCTATAAATAGACCATCTTGTAACACATTATAATCAATTCATATAAACAAAATGTAAGCCTATTGAGCATTACCAGCAGTGGATGTAGGCTTCTATGGCTGAACCACCTCAAATCTTTGTCTCTATCTTGCTTCCACTTGTTCTCATTTCCTAGCACGCCTCACCTACCCATTCTACTCTATAAATAGACCATCTTGTAACACATTATAATCAATTCATATAAACAAAATGTAAGCCTATTGAGCATTACCAGCAGTGGATGTCAGCTTCTATGGCTGAACCACCTCAAATCTTTGTCCCTCTCTTGCTTCCGCTTGTTCTTTTATATTTTATTTTAATATTTTAACATGATATCAAAGTAGTGATCTTGAATTCGGACCTTGACTTTACAGTTTATCCCCTAGTTCAGCTAAATATTTTCACATGTTGGACCTTGTTGGAGGAGAGTTTAAGCCCACACATAAGGAGAAGTATAAGAATATTAATTGAATGATTACATTCATCATTTCCTATCAGCTTAAGCTATTGAGATAAATGGTGATTTAACATAAATATATTACATTCATCCCACAAACGATCTTGAAAAAGTCTTGTGAAGAGCCAAGCACTAGTAGTTTGACTCACACTTAAATCCCTAAAAGTAGCCAGGTTATATAGTTTTCATTCATTTAAGCTTTTCAGTCTGAGTCAACTTGTAACCAGTAGGTTAATATTGAAATTTTGCTACTCCCAAAAAGCAAACCAACACCTTACCAGCCCTACCTGGCCAATATGAAAATCTGCAACTACTTTGGATCATGTTTTGAAAAACTTAAACTGACGTGTTGAAGTGATACCATGACAAATCAAACATTTTTTTGATAAGTGATACCATGACAAATCAAACATAAGGTACTCACTAAGATTGACAGCAATTTGACTAAAGAATGTAATGTAAAACTATTACTAGAATATTCATAGCAGTCATTATGAAGCATTGCAGATTATGGACCTAGGATCCATCAAAATTTATAATGGTCCTATGGTATAGTAACAAATCAACAACACATAGGATATGACAAAAGCAATAGGTAATTAGTGGGTTGAAGAACTAACCTCGTCTTGATATAAGGTGGATACGGGAGCGAGGTCCTTCAAACTTCCAGTTATCTTCATCCAAGGATTTAACCTCCTTGTCAAGTGCAGCCATCAGATCTGACTTTAGAACTAGAATTCAGAAAGCAAACCAGTGTCTTATTATGAGAACAATGGTCTATCTGGTATAAAAGAAGCATAAGAAAAGGAGAGACAATACAACAATTGTAAACTTTTCTACTTAGAACCCAAGGAGACAATTAGCCCCACTCAACTGAGTCCAATATAGTAACCGCATACGGTTAAGTGGAGTCTCTCTTTTTGTTAGTCTTTTCTTCTTTTCCCAACCAAAAACAAAAAGAAACATAAGATCCAAAAAAAGTGAATGAAGAACACAAGGAATTCAACCTCAGAAACACTTAACCCATATACATGGAGACTCAACTCAAAAGATGCTTTAGGCTAGTGAATTCCTTGTAAATTAAAAAAAATATAGCTTCATAAACACCTTTATGAGCAGAAGAATCATAGAAAACGCTAGACATAAGCAGTCCCCATGAACTCTCCTTACAAAATTCACAGTAATGAAACAATCAGATCTAAGTAAAGCCGAGGAATAAACAAATTATCTGAAAGGTTGCTGAGAAAATATAGGAATTCTCATTACTTGCAAGCCTAGAAAAAAGAATTCTTCACACACCTGATCTTAAAACAATTATTTGCCTTTGTGAGCTATCCACTGTCAACCCATAAAATAAACATTCTTAGTCTTCCCTCATCCACTAGTAGGCATTATTTCGTACAGCCAAGGAAAGTATCTTCCATTTAGGAAACCAAAAGAACACATAACATAAGGTTCAAATTTCTTGTTCTTTTCTTTTCCTAGGCTGCTTTGGCAACAAAATAGATTCACCAGCTTGAGGATTTTACAAATGTCAGGAACAAAAACAGGTCCAAATCCTACTTCTACACCTCACATAGTTGCTCAAAATTTGTCATAGCCCGGACCAGCCAAAAAAAATCAACAATTAAATAGAGGGTCAATGATAAGTCTGAAAAGCACAAGACCAGTCCTGCAAACCCTAAAGATTTTGTAGAAGTGAAAATGTTCTGATGGCTGAAGCTAAGCCTCAACCTCCACCCTCCCCAAAACAAGATGGCTGACATTGAGGAATATTACAATTATAGATTAAATGTAGAATTGAAGAGCCCATATGGCTAAAATTAAGGAATTTCACAATAACTATAAAATGACCCAGATGGTCTAAATTAAGAAACTTCATTAAAAATAAATAAAAAAATAAAAATAAAAATAAAAACAACCAAAAAGAGAAAAGACTAAACCAACCAAGATTATGCAATACAATGGCCCAGATGGAACAAACAAACAAACTTCAAGAACATAGCTTAATACTCAATAGTAAAAAAGAAGACTTGAACACAGGACCCTGTAAAATTCAGAAATAAATTCCACAACAATATGACCAGGAGCACCTGACTAATCCGAGGCATGTACAGTCGACCATCCCACATAGGATTACTGCCTGAGGACAATCCAAAAAGCCCACGAGTCTAACCCCTTGAGGTAACAATAATTAACTAAACCCACAATGATATTGCAGAAAAAAAAAATGACCCAGATGACTCCAATTAATGAACTTCACCAGATTAGCTTAATTACACAGACAATAAAGAAATTTAAGAACCCAGATTGCTCAAATTAACAAATTTTAACGAGAATAGCAGCAACCATGTCATTCAAAGGGGTCGAAGATACAAAAGAGATTTTTTTTTTTTTTTTGATAAATAATACAAAAGAGAAAGTTAACTACAGGAAAGTAACTAACCATGCAAAGCCTCGTCTTTGCGCTCCTGTATTGAAATTAGATCAGGTGGGATGTGGAACTCTTCTGTGGACAAAGCAGCATTGCTGCTACTCCCTCCCACAATTGCTGTGGTCGATATTGAAGAATGTGCCGGCGATGTACTATTCATTCTTTCTTGTATTCCTTTTTTTTTCTGGGAAAATTGCTTGGTGCTTTCCAGGAAAATTTCACGCTTAGGCAAACAAAGCTTTTTTTATACCAAATTCACAGATAGAAGCAAATGGATGTGCCCCCTACAATGCCACTGCGCTCACCTCGTTTAAATTGGGTGTAGTCGAATTTATTGTTTGTTTATTTAGTTTTTGGGGCGGGCTTGATTCTGACTTACAAGCCCAACTATGTGTTGAGGAAATGAGCCCCATCACCCATGGCTGCTTCCGAGCCCACATTAGCCCATCTCTCTCAGCAACCTCTCTCTCTCTCTTTCTCTCTCTCTCTTCCATGGTAAGCCGAACACGGTAGGATAACTGTCCACCATCATTAGCCGATTCAGGTGAGTTATACTCTCTCTCTCTCTCTCTCTCTCTCTCTCTCTTTTCTTTTCTGTATACATGCTCTGAGAGATTAAACCAGTATGTTACTGATAAATCTAATCCGTTCTTTTTTGTTTTTTTTTGGTAAATTCGTATGGGAATCATAGATTTTACTTGGAATTTTGGGTATTAGATGATTTTTTTCTTTTTTCTTTTTTCTTTTTTGGGTCGTTTTGCTTGAGGGAATTGGATGATATTAAATAAGGGATACTCTGGAAATTGAGGGCTGCAAGATTGAACTTTTTTTTTCAGTTATTGTTATGAAGCTGATCACTTTCTATTATTAGATTCGAATAAGTTGGTCTTGTTGTGTCCGTGTCAATTCCCATCAAGAAAATGAAATCGTTTTAGAATGCAAAATGTTTCTCATGGATTTTTTTACTTTTTGGCTTCTTTGTTAACTCCACATTGGTTGCATATATTTTTTTGTTTATGTATTTATAGTTCCACTCCTTTTTGTTTGTCAGTTACTCCATGGAAACTCGGCGACATATTCAATTGTGCATTTATGTGTTGGTTGGAATTTCGTTGGTACTCTTCTTTGGCAATGGCTCCTGCGTGCATAGTTCTTCACTTTCAAGTGAGGTGAGTTGACCGTAGTGTTTGTTAGCTGACAATTTAGTATCTTTCAAACTGGTTATTTGATTTTAATGCACTGACAATTTTTTTCCTGTTCTTATTCGAGGTATTTTTCATAACACAAACTCCTAACCATCTGTCTGGATGTTATATATGTTACACCTTGCAATCTATTAATGACTAGGGATTTCACTTAAACAAAGTTTTGGTTTTTGTCTGTGCATTGCCAAGTGTTTGCTTCTGTATACAATGGGGAGCATGCCCATTGATACTGATTTCCCACCGATTTCTCAGTTTCTTACTTGATGATTGGTAGGGTTCATGGTAATTTTGAAGTTTACTGGTTGATGTCATTTTTACTGTAGAGATTCTGGGTACCGGCTGTTGCCAGGATTGAAGATTCGCGCAAGGTTACGTGAAAGATAATACGGTTTATATTTTCCTCCTTATAGACCATATAGAAGAAAATAAAGTGTAAAATTAATACTTAAGAGCGTGTTGCCAAGTTTAGGGATGCTTATATAAGACAATGATGATTATGTTTGCAACCCAAGTACATCATTTGCAAGGAGAGGAATATAACTGATATCAATCACTGGCATTGTCAACATGGTGGCTTTTTTGCGTACTTCTTTTGTTATTATATTGGCATTCCTGACATGGCTTTTTGGTGTTCATGCTTGTGTATTTATAGAAAATAACTATGGTTCTTAATGTTATTTAGAGCTCCTCCTGTTTGTCATAATGTTTGCTTTTTCCTGAATTTCTATGGTTGTCTACTTGTTTTTTTCCTCTTCCTCCTGCTGGAGATGTACTTCTTATATCTGCTCCATGGTTTTTGAAATATACTTATCTTATTTTCTCTCTTAAACAAACAATCAAGAAAACATCTAGTGGACAAGCATACCAATGTTCAGTTTGTGTGCCATCTAAGGAAGTTATGGTCAACATATGTATATGGTCATGTTTAAAAAACAAGCTGTCAAAACGACCACCTTTTGCTTGACCTAAACCATATTTTTCACCCATAATTTTTACAATGACATGACCTTTCTCTTACAATGGAAAAGCACAGGCTATGGTAACTAATCAATTTGTTCATGACCAGTGGAAAAAAATTGAACTTAGTTGATCATATTATAATTAAGATTCAATTATATTTTCTTTGTTTCCTTTTATGATATTCACTGTCACATCATGAATATCCATTGAACACGTTAATACATCAGTTAATAGTCCTTTATTTTCAAAGCCCTACATGCTTTCCCAAGTCAATATGGGGCTTAATTACTCAACTCCCCAAGCATGGAAGAATTAGCTTTTATGTACAATCAATTGATGATGCAGTTGTTGATTCAAATATTGCTTCCTCCTTTGTTGCCATCTGCAAGTTAAACAAAGTACTTTCTCTTTGTAATTTTTGTGGCCTTCTGCTGACATTATGGTATTGTAAAACAATTCATTTTAGGTAGACTAGATCATAGCTCATATACGCTCAGGCCTCAACTAGAATGCCATTAAGTCTTCAAGTTCCTCTAATTCTTGTCTTTATGTTCAAATATGCTAACTCCTGGAAATTACCTATTAGCTTCTGCTTTAAAATTTGTAAGCCTTTCTAAACTTGACTCCCCTCCCCCTCATTTTAATAGAACAACCTCTACAACACTTTTTTTGATTGCTTGATCTTAATTAAAAATCTTTGTTCCTCACATTTAATGCAGTCAGGAGGTTCCTTATTATGATGACAAGTCCAAAGAGTTTCTTATGCAAATTCTACACACTCTGAATTTATTAATTATCATTAATCCCAAGTGAGAGATATTGTAAATAGCATCAAATCCAATGTTTTAGAGAAGAAATTTTTGCCAACTTTTACCTTCTCTTCGAATTAGTTTTCTCACGTGTATCCATAATTTTCAGGCACGAAGGTCTAATCCGGATTTTGATTCCAACAATTCAAATATTAGCTCGTTTTGTAGTCACAAGAAATTTATAATGGAATCTTATTATGAAAAGCACGAAAGTTTGCTTGATTCAGATTTCCAAGATTTTGTGGCACAAGCACTTCCCTCTGGGTTTTGTGGAATTCTACAAGATAATTTGAACCTTGTGCCAAGATTGTCAGTTCTAAAGCGCAATCTGATTGGTGAAGGTTCTCATCGTCATATATCCTCATCCATCAGACTCAACATTGATCCAAAATCCATAACTGAGCTACCAACTCTCTCTTGTGAGGTCATAATTATTGAAAGATTGCCATCCGGAGTCTTTGCAGACCCATTTGAGCTACAACATCTTCTTCAGCGTGGTGGTAAAATTCTACATTCTTTTTTCCTAAAAAAAAGTAAAAAATAAAAGATTAATCCTGTTTCTTAAATTCAAGCATATTGCATTGTTCTTTCTCAAGGTAGTTTAAACCATTTACTGCAGTGCTTAACGATGTAGCTGTTTTTGGAGATACAAATTTGGAATTGCCTTCATTTCTGTCCAACCGTTCTGCTGTTGAAGTTCACATGGATGTTAGTCCCAATCTCTTGTTAAGGCACAAGAATGGACTTGACATCAACATAGAACTTCCACTACATGCACGGTATCCGGTAAGTGATGAGGATATTATGAACTGTGAAAAAAAGAAACAGGAACTGTTTTTTATCCTTACTTTCATAATCTAGATACCCATTTTGTCAAAGTTCCATAAATGGTTGGAAAAAGTGGTTTTGCCATTTGACATGCATTCTCAAAATATGCCAAGAGTCATATGCTGTAATAAGAAGAATCCTGCATAGTTTATTGTGGACTATACAAATTTCGTTTTGCCTATTATTAATACTTAATAGGAAGTGATATATAATTTGTTGTCTTTCATTAACAACTGAATGGCTGCAATGGTTGGTTGCAATACTTCTTGAAATTCTTTTCTATGTTTTTTTGCAGCCAATAGATGAAAGTGGCTACTCAAGAGTTAAATTTGGAGCTCCTGATTTGTTTGTGCGGTGCAGCACAGAGGATGAGTCAGATAATCAGAGCTTTTTATTTACTTTGACCAGTGACGATGATGAAATGGAAAGTGGTGAGATTGTGTGGAGAATACCTGCCGGGATAAAGACACATGCTGGAGTTGTTTCTTTTGTCACTTTTATTTCAGCCTTATTATCAACTCTGTTTATTGTTTTGACATCCATTTTTTATTCAGACGCCAGAATGTACAAAACTCTGAAACAATCGTAATTTATCTTCTGGCTTAACGATTTGGCATTTAAATTGCTTCCCTCAAATGCAGTTAATAAGTGCAGGAGAATGATTTCCACAACTAATTGTCTGTTAATTACACCACTATGGTGCAGATGTTATAGGTTCAAATCGTGTCGTTTGATAATAACAATAAAAAATAATTATAATCATCAGTCTTGCTTGAATGGCCTTACCGCTTTCCTTGTTTGGTGTTAGACTATTTTCATTGTTTCTCTTCAAAAGTGCT
Source organism: Corylus avellana (assembly GCF_901000735.1). Taxonomy (NCBI): domain Eukaryota; kingdom Viridiplantae; phylum Streptophyta; class Magnoliopsida; order Fagales; family Betulaceae; genus Corylus; species Corylus avellana. The sequence continues at coordinate 12,376,573 of NC_081543.1, read as the reverse complement.
AATAATGATGATGATAATGATTTAAAGTTGCTTCCATTTCCACAAGATTACCAAACAGATCCTAGACTCTACCTTAAATGCAGGGGGGAGGAGCACCCGGATGTCATTGCCAATTTCACAGCATAAAGACGACAAGAAAAACCAAAGAATAATGAATTTCATTATAAATAGGAAACGGGACCATTACACAAGAACCTGTAACTCGTCCTAAAAACCCCAAACACGACTTACAGAAGAGAACAAACGGTCACCCAACTTAAACAACCAAAGACGATAAGCGGACACCCGATTTATATATATGTATATATACTGGGGAGTGAAGTGAGACACTCCGGTCAGCCATGATGTCTCGTAAAATAACACTTTCGAAGAAATTAGCAAAGAAATACACTATCTTGTTGCTGAGCACAAACCAAATTTGCTGCACTATCAAACCAGACTCTTCTGATTAGGCAGCGAGAACTATGATCACAATAAGGAGCACAATCCCGAATATCACCAACAGCAAGCACGTCTACACACACAAAAAAAAATTATTGTTTAACATAAGCATACATGATAATTTGACAATCTATCATTTTGGTTCACAAATTAAGAAATGATTTGAGCAGAGAGTGAATGAGGGGTAGAATGGAGCATGCAGTCATGCATGTCGATACCCACTCTCATTTTGTACCCCCACCCCCCCTCCCAAAAAAGAGAAAGGGGCATCATAAATTACCAGAGACGAATTTGATCTTTGTGTCTTCGCGGCTTTCACAAGTTGAGACTTCCCTTGTGAAGTTGCAGACTGAGCACCCTCAATATTGGAGCCAATATCATCTGGCAAAAATAAATATGCTTGATGTGTGACAACATGAGCCAGAAAGACAAATATTGGTGACTTGTAGATAATAAGCTAGATGACTTACCAATCATGGCTCCTTGCTCGTGGACCAGAATGGCAAGATCTTTAAAGATCTCATTCACTTCACCAATTTGATGTTGGATTTCTTGTATGCCTTGCTCTCTTTCCTCAATTACAGCTTCATTGAAGGCAATCTCATTGTCCAACAGCAAGACCTCCTGTCTGCAGCACAAATCATTAAAAGTTAAGGGTATGCAATTTAAGCAACTGGTTAAACCAATGCCTGGATGCAAACTCTCTTAACCAAAGTAGATAAACAAAGAGCATTCCCAATGGACATTGAATAAAATCAAGACACAAAGCAAAGGCAGTGGGGGCCTTCAACTCCCCAGATGGACAATGGGATCTGTATTTGAGGTTTCAACACCAACATCCTTTTGGCACTAAATATGTAGCAATCACATTATGAAAAGGAAAATAGGATTATTTCAAATGTTACTTCAAGACCTCCCTTGTGTTTTCTAAAATTACACTTTAGTCCATGTCAGAGGATTCAGTCAATAGAAATCATATGATGATGATCCTGCCCTTAGTCCATTTTTTACAATAATTAGGGTTGTGCTTCATTTTGGGGAAAAAAAATTTAAAATACAACTGCATGTGTAGGGTACAGGTTTGAAAGTTTTGAGTAATGATATAAAATATTATTATGAATCTTCTAGCAACAACTAAGGGTGTTTTGGGCATTTCCAATTATTTTTAAAATGCCATTAATAGTTTTCCTGTGTGCTAATGATGGTCTCGATCAAAAGTGTTTGCCACAAATGAAACACATGGGAGCCTTAAATAAATTTTTTTAAATGAGGAGGTCCAAGAATTTTTTTCGTTAGAATCTAGGAGAGGTTGAAGTATTTTTCCTCAAATTCTCAGTTCAAAAATATTCTCTTCTTCAAGGGAAATCATATATCAATCTCACTTGGAGCCTCACCAAGAAAACAAAGAAACAAAAAGACAAAAGAATGCATACAACTTGATAGCTACACGCGTCCAAGGTATCATCTTGTACTTAGATTAGCAAAGGAACATATTTTGGGTTAAGTCTAAAAGTGTAACCATAAGTTCTGAAACAAGATAAAAATGAAATGCAACATAATATAGAAGCCCTCAAAGACCAAGAAAATTGGAGAATGTAGATTGAACAAAAACAGAATAATAATTTTGCAATAAATTTTTGAGAAAGAAAGACCTAAATGGGTGAAGTAAACACAACTCACCTTCTAGATTCCACAAGAATAGCACGCTGTTCTGGACTCTTATTTGAGCTTACATCTATCTCGCTGGCTGTGTAACTGTATGAAGCATAAATGACCAAAATGTAAGATACATACAAATATGGAATTGTATGCATGTATGCATGTAAGATACATACAAGTCAAGTTCAAAATTATACAGTATAACGCATTGACAACCACTGGGTGAGTTGAACAAGCAAATACTAAAGAAACAATAAATCCTGAAAAAGGATTTTGAGACAGATTTCTACACCCAAAAAAAATATTCCATTTTTAAAGTATTCTCATTAATTTAGTAGAATCAGTTCACTTTTCAAAAATTTGCTTTCTTGCAAGCATGCACCAACAAAAAAAAATAATCACAGACAATAAAGGAAGGAACTAACAAAGATGCATGCTTAATCATTAAACTTTCCGACACCTATTACCTAGAAGGAAGAACTGCTTGGGGAACAAAAGGATTGTATGCTGTTTCCCGCTCAGCTGCCAGCCGTTGAGCCTTCTGAAATTCTTTCAGCACTGCTTGAAAATCTTTTGCAAGTTTAGCATCAGCAATTTTTTTGTTGGCCTGAAATTAGATGAGAGACATTGAGGACCGTTATACTCTTGAAATCAGAATTAAATGACAAAAACAAGGCAAAAGATTTTAAATTCAAAAATCATTTTGATCCAATTTTAGCACCACCCAAGTGTGCTTCTATGTCGGGGAGAACCTCTCCAAGGAAGGGCCCTTCGGACCCACCCCTACAAAGTAAACCCCGGTCCCGTGTACCGCACTCTCGGATAAGGCAGGTGTGCGCTAAGGAGAGGAAGAGAGAGAGAGAGCTCTGCATTATAAACTACTTACATTAACTTCTACATTATGATCTATTTCACTAGCTTGCTTAAGTTTGGCTGAAGTATCCTTCACCAATTGCCCAATATGTAGCCTTGTCTTGTGCCTGCAAGTTTTAAATAAAAAAAAAAAAAAAATGAAATGAGGACCACTAAATATGGAAATTCATCATGCCATGATTTTCTTGACAAAGATCAAAAGATTTATGATAACAAACTTAAAGAAATAAGATAGTTGCACAGAAATGATGGCCTATAAGGATACATAAATCAAAACATTTATGTATAAATTCCACTGCAAACATGGTAAATTCCAAAAATTACACAAGAACCCCGAGTGTTAGAACTTGGCTAGGAAGATAACTAGAGAGCATATGCATAACAAGCATAATGCTAAGCGGAAATAAAAATTGACTTCGTAACCCCCAAGCATGCACGTTGACAAAAAGGGTAGATTGGAGAAATAAAAGCCCCTCTTTGTCTTAAAGTGAAGTCCTGAGCCCTTTACTTTTAGGCCTAAGAAAGCGCACAGAAATGCAGTTTACACTTTATAGTAGAATTTCTGCGTACTAGAAAGATCAAAGAGGCCGAATAAACTAACTGCGCGCATTCACAGTAACAAATTATTCTCACCTATAAGTTTCCCTAACATACATTACATCAAAATTCCTCTACCTACAATACAAATCCTCGTCCACCAGCACTGCCTTCAAATGCGAAACTTAACACAGACTATCTCCCACAAAAGCAATAGATTTACTTCCCAAATGCTAGCCAAAAATACATAATTTAATATACGAGAAATGCTACATGCACTCCCAACTTCACACTCACAAGTGCACACTCCCCTCACTCACCGACGCGGCACTAAAAATCCACATTCAGGAAGTAAACTTGGGAGTGCATATAGCATTTCTCCTTTAATAGATTATACATTGTAGGCCTTGAAATCATAATAATACATTATAGCTTGTTCAAACCCAATGATCCAAATCCCAAAATCAATCATTACCCCTTCCGCACCCCAAAAAAAAAAAAAAGAACCGTAAAAACCCCAATTTGAACACAAAAAGTCAATTCGACCAAACGATAACCCAATTCGCATACAATTCAACCTACAAATACGAATTATATATCCTCTACACGTGTATCAAGTAAATGCACACAACCCTATAATTTTCCGGAAAATGGAACTCACAGCTTCTCGCGAAGCTCGGGCGTGTCCTTGGGAGTACCGAGCGTGTTGACGAGCCGCTGAAACGTGGACACGGCGGTGTTGATCTGGAAGATCCCGGAGGCGACGGCTTGGGTGGAGTCCTGCTTGCCATTGATGCGGTCTCGCCTCGAAGACAAGGGGCGGCCCGCCTCGAGATCCTGGAAGCTCATTATCCGTCTCTTCTCGGAAACCTAACCCAAACTTTCTCCAGAAAATCAATTCAAAAGGGGAATTTTTCCAGAGAGAAAGGGACCCAGTCGGTGTTTGGTTACAAGGATCTGCAAAATCCTGACCTGGAGAGGGTAATTAGGTTTTTATGGAGCTGGGAACGTGGAGAGAAAGAGAGAATGGACGGTACAGAGAAATGACTTCTCGCTTAGAGAGAGAGAGAGAGAGAGAGACCTAAATCATTAGGTGAGGTGCAGAGGTGGTTTTCTTCGTTGATTATTCGGTGCAGGCACGTCAATGGGGACCGGTCGAAAGGGACACGTGTGTGGTTGGGATGGGTGACGAGCATGCTGATTCTGTTTGAGTGATATGCACGTGGACCAAGTCTATCGTGTATTGCACTTTTAACTAACATTTGCATTAATCCTTGTTAACTGAAAAAATAAAAAATAAATTATATCAAAAAAATAATTTAATTCTTATTGTCAAATTTCGTTCACTGACTTAATATATTCTGATAACGTGAAACCTTAAAATGAATAAAATTGTGATACTTGTCCGATTTAAGTTAGTGTTACACTAATAGAATCTATTAAATTAGTGGACGAAATTTAACTATATGAACTAAATTGTTTTTTTCGCATACCTCAGTGACCTTTGAATTGATTTTAATACCACATTAAACTAATTGTAAATCAAGTAAATTACACTGACTAATTTTTTTTTTTCTTTTTTCTACATTTTTTGCCAAAAGATAAATATTAAGATGATGTGGAAGTTATATATTGGAGAGGATTACAATAATTAATAAGAAATAAATGTTACAGGTACCAAATAATTAGCTCTACATCATTTTGGTACTCGTAATATTTCTCTAACAAAAAATTAAGAATTTTTTTTATCAAGAGTTAGTTGATGGTCGTATGAATGTTTGATATAATTATTTTCTAACATTTATCTCTTTTATTGTGGTTGTTTGATTAAAATAAAGCATTAAAATTGTTACATGTCTTTTAGCACGTAACACCTCGAAAAGCATCTTTCTAAAATAGTTTTTCCACATGCCGACAAATCTTCTCAATTGAAATATTCCTTGTGTGAATAAAACACATTCTAGTTAACAGAGTAATGCTTTGGGCCTTTGGCCAATTGAACTAAGGAGATTCCTTCTCCCTATACCTATTTGTTTTAGTTATGGAAGCTTTAGAGGGATGGTTTCGTTTTTATAAATTGGTCCGGTCTATTGCTCTTTCCTTGTACCTATTTCACCTTAGGATGTTGGTTTCCGAGTACAACCAAAGCCAAGCTGAAAGCAATTCACTTTTGTTATCGTAAATTTTTAACTAGTATGTAAAATTATCTTGTTTTTAAATATAACTATTTTTTTTTTTTATTATTTTGTATATACTCAAGAAACACATAACAATTTTATATAATTAGATTAAAGTAAATTTCTACAACCTAATATAAAAGACATTTTTGTCTTATAAGGTTCCGGGCTGAGATACCAAATGATCCTACATAAATGTCATACAATTAAGATGACGTAACAAATGACAATTATAGATCCACGTCTTTAAAGATGTGAATTTAGTGTGAAAAAAATATTTGTTTTCATTATCCACACATCTTCAAATATTGTCTTTTGTTTTGGAAAGTGAGAGATTTGTTTGATTGAAAATAGCCTCACCATCTCTTCCCTTTACTTTCCCTCTCCTTTTAGATTCGAAATTGGCTTTTAAAACTTTCCCTTGTCTCCTTTTTCCCCTTTTCATTTTCTCCCTTGACCCTCATCCTTGAGTCAAACATGGTGATAAAATTGAGTTTGGACTAGTCAGCGTCGTTCCTTTCTTTTATTTTATTAGAAAAAATATATGAAAATCATTCCATGCTTTTGATATGTTATTAAAAAGTCCTTTAAATATTTTCTTTGTGGTATAATTGACATTTCACAAACGTTTTGATTTGTTCAAAAAAGTTGATGGAACATTAAATTAAGTAATAGGAAAACTTCCCAAGGCCTCATTAACTTTCCAGCATTTTGATATTAATAAATGCTAGGTTTACCAAAAAAACGTTTACAACATGATGCGGCATAATATGATTGGGGTTCTCAAAAGTTAAATTTATATTTTTTTATAATCATGTTGCGTTACATCATGTTGTAATAATCTTTTTTTTATTTTTTGTAAAATTTGTTTGTAAGCTTAGCATTCCTCTTTGATATTACGTCTTAATGTTTAAAAATTCTCAATTTATTTAGGGCATTGAACTTTTAATTTTTTGCAATGTCCCTCTCCATTAGAATTTTTTGTTAAATATTTTCAAAATTTATAAAATACCTCTGTTTTTTATTTAAAATAAAATAAAATAAAAAATTGCAAGATTCAGGCGTTGGTTAAGATTTAATAGAATTTGCAAAGATACCTACATGAATATTTGTAATTTTTTTTTATTTTGTTTATAAAAAAAAATGATATTTTGTAAATTTTGACAAAAATTAACAAAAAATTCTAATGAAATTCATCTATTCATCTATTCTACTTTTGTTCATTTTAGATGTCAAAAACAGTATATAGCTCACAACTAGACATTCTTATACAAAAATATATTTCTAAATTAGATAATGTAGTCTTAATAGGATTATGCGTCATTAAGAAAGTCTTGATTACTTTGTATATTTTCTTGGGAACCAAGCAATTGCAGAAAATCAGTTTTCTTATATATATATATATATATATATATATATATATATATATATATAATTTTCCTAAACTTCATCTTTGTCGATATATATTTGACTCAAAACATTTTTTCTTATAATCCAACACAACGATCGTTCACAAAAGCACAGAGTTTAAACATGGAGAGGGTGATTGACTAAAACAACCAAGAATCATTTCTTTGATATCAATATCATCATTCATTTTGAATAAAAAATATATATATATATATATATATATATATATATATATATATATATCTCATCATTCATTTTAACATTTACCATGGTAAAAATTGATGAAATTAACTAGCATATCCTGTAGCTACCTGCAGTACTTGTAAATACTCCGCCGGTAAAAGTGGTCGGTGCGGCTCATGGGCCGACAAAAGCAGCGGCTAGATACATCATGGATAGGACTTGGAGGGAAGAAATTCCCTGCAATGTTTTTGATGTAGTATCCTTAGAACAATTTACTCTTTCTCTTTGGAGTTGTTATGCTCTAGTTTTCATTGTTTAATGAAATGAAACTACGATTTTTCTATAAAAAAAGAAAAACAAAGAAAAAGTTCCGCTGGTATAAACTGTTAAAGTAATGATTAAGTGATTGAATTTACCTATTCCTATCAACTTAAACTTTTTGAATAATTAGTAATTTAACATAGTATCAGAGCCAAATGTCCTGGAATTGAACTTTGACTTTGTCAATTCACCCTATTTAAATTAAATATTTCACATATTGAATCTCATCTATTAAAATGAAGTTTAGGCTCACACGTGAGAGAGAATATTCTTATCAACTTAAGTTTTGGGGATAGCTCGTAATTTAACATAAACTGTTATGCTTTGTTAGTTGTCTTAATAGCTTATTTGGTATAGTTGTTCATGTTACTCGTTACCCTTACTTACTCAAATCCGAAAACCAAAAGATAGAAATAATTGTTTTGTTTTTAATTAATAGTAAATGTGGCATGACAACTCAATAAAAATATATAGCGAGATGAACACCAGAATGTAAATAAACGTTGGTTTATTTCTATCTATCAATAATGCACAATTATTTATTCTTGATCCATCGGAAAGAAATCGGTACGTATTTGATGGAGTATACATTTAGGCCGGCTCAAATTTCTTATCCATCCGTCCGATGCACATAAAGGATTAAACATTCTAATGATTTATGATGGACCGACATATTTTATTGACGAACTCGTAAATACTTCTACCTAAGAAATTTTTTTTTTTCAGAATTCATTTATTCCTTTTAGTACTATATGTTAGTACTATTATTTTAAAATTAATAATAAATCAATAGTTATATGAAAGTTGTCGAGTGATGGGTCACCTTTAATCGTGTCTTCCCTATTCAATTCAACTAAAACAAAAGTACTTTTTTTTTAATCACTTTTTTTTTTTTGTATTAAACATTATGGAAAATAAGAGAAAAATAGAAGTGCTATACATTTTCTTTTCATCATTTTAATTTTTAAAATTATCATTAGATTTATCTAACTCACTTGAACTCATAAATTCAATTATAATTATAATTTTTTTTTTTTAAATCATTTTTTATAAACCAAAACTGATGAATACAGTCCATGCTCATTCCAAAAAAGGACAGAAGTTTTTTTTGGAGAAAATTTTATATAACCTAGTATAATAATAAGTGTCAAGTGTCATATTTTCTTTAATATTTTAAGAGTTATTTATTGTCATTTCACTAATATAGGAATTCAAACATTAATTTTTTAGAAAAAAAAAAAAAAACGACTGTAGTCACTTTTGAGAGTAAATTAAGGAAATTTCGGAAATTTGTGCAAAAAAAAAAAGAAAAAAAAAAGAAAAGAAAGGCAGTTTTATTGAAATTCTGTATCAGTTTATAACTTTAAACGCCAAAATAGATGGCCGGCCTCCGGCCGGTCCACAGAAGGTGGGTCCTAGTCTCGAAAGTCCAACCCCGTGTCGGATCGTCCCGTTTATTAATCAACACTTGACCCGGGGAAACCCTCCAACACGTTACGCGCACATGCGAAGACTTCACACGTACGAGACCCAAAATCCCCCGCGTCCCCTTCTTCCATACACAATAATCATTATAAATAAAATAAAATAAATATCTCCCTCTGCTCATTTTCTTTCACGAAGACTTGCAGCAGTCGAAGGCGCTCTTGCTCTGGTTCTCGGAAGCGATTGAAACGATGTCGGTCAGTAGTTCTCTACTCTCTATACGTACATCTCTACGGGTTTGTGTATGTGTTTTTTGATTTCTTAGGGTTTTGAGAGCGTTGTCTCTGTGGCTTTGATTGATTGTTTGCTTACTCAGTAAGTTTGGTGTTTGACTCAGTGATTCGCACAGATCTGTGGTGCTTGTTATTGCTTCTTATAGTAGATTTTGTGCAATTAGGAGTTTTGCTTGATTAGAGAGTTGAAATGAAGTGTATGTTAGAATGTGTAGTTGTGCTGTGCTATTTCTGGAATGGTGCGACTCTTTTTAACCTAATTCAGATTAGATTTATATAATTGCTTATTGTTTTAGTTCTGAAACTGCCTTTTTTTTTGGTTTGTAGAAATGCTCGTTCGTGTAACTTGAGTATCTTATTTTGTTCTCGGCTATGCTGCTTGTTCTTTCTACTGTTCTTAGTTTTGTTTCTTGAATAAAATTCTTATTGATCCAAAAAAAAAAAAAAAATGTATGTTTGTGTATCGATTGCGTTATTAAGCATGGATGTCCTGCTTAGAACTCCAGAGTATTTCATGGCCATGATGGTTATCAACTGCTTCGCAATGGAGATCTAAGTGAATTCAATGAGAACTCTATATATATATATATATATTTTTTTGTGTTGCTTAGCATACTTTGTATAGGAGACTGAGTATTAATCATGCTGTTGGATTTTTAATTTTGGCTTTGTATTAAGAAAGACTTTCTTTTCCATGACATTGTGCACCAAAATAAATGGAGAGATTTGCATCCATGTTTCTTCAAATCTCTCTATTTATTGAAAACCTACTTGGGTTTGAAGAAACATGTATGCAAATCTCTCCATTTATTTCGGTGCACAATGTCAAGGAACTGGCAGTCTTTCTTTGATCAGATTTCTTCTGTTCTTTTCAGATTTGATTATTCAGTAAATTTAAAAAATAATACCAAATGGGTCATTCCATTGTTGTTAATGTTTATATTGGGTGGGGGAGATTATTGGATTTGATTCTTACTGTGAACTCATAAAAAGAAATATTCAAATGGTTATTTTGACCAAAAATATTATTTAATGAAATGGTTTTTAGTAATTTATTGTATAGATTATGGCCTCTCTGCGAGTTGGTGAGATCAGAAATTCCTATGTGTGTACCATTTATTAATTGAAGACAAACTTTGCTCAATCTCAAATCTCTAGAATGCTAGATGCTTCCCTTTTTTATTAATTAGTTCATTTTTGAAAGAGGCAGCCTTAATGGGATTGAAAATTTTATAGGCATGATAGTCATAAGTGGCAAATGTGCGTATTGACGAGGCATCAGGTGGCTTTACCAGAATGTGTCACATGATAAACTGGGGTTTGATGGAAATCATCATTTGAGAATCACTAATTATGAGAGAGAATTTTAGAAGAATTTCCCATTAAACTACTAAAAAGTATTGAATTTCAGCCCTAAAAAGCACTTTGCTTTTTTTACTTTTTCCAAAGTAGTGGTTCTAAAGGATGTTCATTCCACATTTTCCAACTTGGAATTGGAAAATTGGTGCTCTCAATTTCTCACAATGTATGAGCCTTTGCTTTGTTGGATTTTGAGTAGTTCTATCACTTATTTTTGGTATGAGATATTTTTTATTTTTTGATAAGTTTTTTTAGTATGACATCTTTGAAGCATAATCATGTATGCTTTACTAGTTTTCCTCGGTGGTGTTTAACTTATATATTTGCTCTTGTTGCAGGTAAAAACTGTTAGAGTTAGCAATGTTTCTTTAGGAGCATCTGAGCGAGACATCAGGGAGTTCTTTTCTTTTTCTGGTGATATCGAATATGTTGAAATGCAGAGGTTAGTTCCATCATTCCTCTCTCTCTCTCTCTCTCTCGGTTTCATTGTTAAATAAATACAAAGCTTATCAAATGCTTATGCAGTGATAATGAACGGTCTCAAATTGCATATGTTAGCTTCAAGGATTCACAAGGAGCTGAGACTGCAGTTCTTCTTTCGGTACTTTCACTTATGAGTACATATATTATGTTGGTGTATGTTTGGTGCCTTAGGCTTTGCGATATGAAGCTTCTAAATTATCAGAAGTGTACAGTGTTTTTTTTAATAAAAAAATTTATATATATAAATGGTGTGACGATTGAAGATTGCCTAAACAAAACCTGATATGTGGAGAACACAATGCGCATGTTAGTTGCCTGAGAGCCATGGCATATAGGGCAATTATTTGTGTTAGCTTCAATAAGTTTTAGTGCATTGATAATTGCAATACAGCTTTGTGCATGAAAACAATGATGTTTCCTATGTTTTCTTAATTGTTCTCAAGAAAAACAATAAAGAAAACAACATCTTCAGTTTTTGTTTTACAATATTTCAAAGATGATCCTAAATAAAAATGCATTTCTAAGATGGTACTAAACATGCCATGTGCCCTGGATTTAGTTACAACATGGATTAGAGGTTGTCAGTTATAAATCAGTCTAGGCTTTATGTGCAAAGATGCGATCTAAGGGGTGAGCAGAATTAAAAGAAATGAAATTAACTAAGAAGCATCGACACTGAACAGTTTTGTGTGTGGTTTTTAAAGCTAGTGGGAACATCCATTCTTGAAGAGTGAGAGATTCCAGAATAGAGATGATATTGTACAAAATGGTTCTGTATTTTCCTATGTAATGGATCTCAGAGGGGAAACATAATACAAATTCTATTTGTTGTTTTTTTCCTATAAAAAAAGTTCTTAAGGAAGATGGCACATATAAGAGTGGGGAAACTGACTTCTCAAAGCAGAGCATGATAAAACTAAAGCAAGAATAAAAAGTCAGTTAGGAATATAGTTTCATATGAAGTTTCTAGAAGGAGAGCATTCTGTTGGGACTAACCTATCTACTTCCTGATTGCCTGATCTAGGAATCTGGAGAAGTGACCTTTAATGTAGAGGCTGTATTTATCATTCTCTCAATACTTTTAAATCTTTTAGGATTTGAAAAACCAAGCGATATTTTCCCATTTGGTCACCTTTTTCACTTGATATGCCATGTTTATATAGGTTTATTGATAGAATAAGATAACCAGTTCATGTGCCTCTTGAATGTAATTGGAGATTTTCACTAGAAGGGTAAGCGTAAATTTTGAACTTTTATATGCAGAACTTCGTGAGTAAATTGTCTGTGTTGAGTAAGTTCTGGCCATTTGGCTTTGCACCTATGCCTGCTCCACATTAATAGCAAGAATTTGAAGGTGTTGGTTGTTTTAGTTAGGGGATGTAAAAATTGGACTTTTATCATGCCTTGTCGGAAATAGACCTTTTCTGATTGAGAGTGAACAGCAAGCAGGCAGAATACATTATTTTTCACGAGGGTCACTGAAGTAGGGTATGCGAGAAAAGAATGCATAACTTCTTCAGCATAGTGTATGCCTTCTTCACTTTCTTCTTTAAATATAGTCTTCACATTGAGGGGGTTGGCCTTGAATAGTATTGTTCCTGTGTAACCATATTAAATGTATGGTATTAGCTGCAAACAATAAAAAGAAGTGAGATTCATCAGAACTTATTTTGAGGAAAAGAATAGAGTTTAGGATGGTTCTTATCCAAGATGTGAGGTATTTATCAGAGAATTCAGAGAAATTCGAGGGCTAAGGGGATTTCTTTCACATTACTCGAGAGAAATGGCGGCTCAAGAAAAGGTGCTTATGAGTTTCTACTTCTGGATGACATAAGTGGCATATGAGATCATCTTCCTCTAATTGGATGTAAGGTTGCTCCACCTATTGCTTTTCAAGTCCTAAATTGGCTGGACTTGGAGGTGGGGACATGTTTGATTTTTGTGGGTCATAGTGCATTCTTTTTTGAAATGATGGCTTTCATAAGAGGTGGATTGCACCATCATGTTTGTACAAGTTTCTGGTGTAATATATATAGATGAAAGATTCTGAGGGGCACTTTAGTTTTGGTTGTAAGCTTTTGTGGCATATGTTTGAATTCTTTTTGTTGTAGTTTTAAGTATCATAACTAAATGCTCCATCTATTGAGGATGTATGAGCCTATAATGGATAGAGATATCTGATCACATGCTTTATATATACAATCTCTTGCCTATAGTTTCGGTTTTACCTAGTTATACTATTGGTTTTTACAACATTAAATTGGTGACCTTATGATACATCTCTGTATGATATGCACTGTTTCCTACTCTACAATGCATATGAAACTTTCACTTCAAATGCATTTTATCTCAGGGAGCAACAATAGTTGATCTGTCCGTCACCATAACTCTGGACCCAGATTACAAGCTGCCATTTGTTGCTTCAGCACCCCCTGTAAGCGTTGTTGACAGAACTGCTGTTATACTGCATAAACCAGAGTGACCCTGACCTGATTTTTTTTTTTTCAAATATCTGCAGGCAATAGAAAACAAAACTCCAGGTGGTGCTGAATCTGCTTTTAGGAAGGCGGAGGATGTGGTTAGCAGTATGCTTGCTAAGGGCTTTATCTTAGGCAAAGATGCAGTCAATAAAGCAAAGACCTTTGATGATAAGCACCGGTTATCATCAACGGCCACAGCTAAAGTTGCTTCTATCGACCAAAAAATCGGGCTCAGTGAGAAAATAAGCGTCGGAGCTTCTGTGGTCAGTGATAAAGTACGAGAAGTGGATCAGAAATTTCAGGTTTCAGAGAAAACCAAATCAGCATTTGCAGTAGCAGAGCAAAAAGTGAGTACTGCCGGATCTGCCATAATGAAGAACCGCTATATATTAACCGGGACTTCATGGGTGACGGGGGCTTTCAGCAAGGTTGCTAAGGCCGCTGAGGAAGTTGGACAGAAAACAAAAGAGAAAGTGGGTATGGTTGAAGAAGAACAGAAAAGAAAAGTGGAGGATGACTACGCTCAGGTCCTTTCCGACTCTCCAAGAGCATCTGCACCAAGTGAGCAGCAACCTTCTAAGCCAGCACCTGCCCAAGGTTTAATCCTTTGACTTGCCACCACTGTAAATACAATTGTCTGAACTTTCTAGAATCTCCCTCTGGATTACTTGCTTTGTGTTTCTAGCGTGGGAAGTAGTGGTTGTAGGACAAATACCCAAATTGGTTGGTCATGATGCATTTTATATTTTGATTTTTCTTTATAAGAATGTTAAACTGAATGATCATGATGTTATTTTGACCATTTTTCCTCTTTTACTGTCCGATTATTTTTCAGTCTGGTTTTGGATTACATTCACATTAGCAAAAAATCTTAACGTGATTATGTTTTCTTATGTTACTTGTGCATATATGTGTATATATAAAATGGCACTGAAGGCATCTCACGGGAAGCAACTACATATCATGTAATGGTATGAAATGAAGGGTATGTTCTTTGCTCTGAAAGGAGTTTACCGATTATTCGATTACAGTGAAGGCGCTCTGCAACATTAGGTTATATATCATTACAATGGTATAAACCATGGACGTGGCTTAAAGTTCTATAGAAGTTTGAGGGTATTGAGTACCCTAAAAGAGCACCAGAAACAACCATGGAGATCCGCTTGGCATTCATTTCTCTCCCTCCCTTCTCCTTTCTCCTTTCTTGATTTGGCTTACATGCTCTAGTTTTAATAACAGGAAATCTGCTGTAGTTCATCATCGGGCTGTCAGCATTGGAAGCCTCTCAAAATTTTTTAAAGTTAATTATTTTTCAACCCATATGCGCGGGTCACCCCTTTCCCTTTTCCTCTACGCCCTCCTCTGCATCTCATCTCCAATGCGGAAGACGGCTCCAGAACGGATATGGCTTTTAGCTATTTGGTAATCAGCCAAAGAAGCATTAGCCAAAACCAGCAACCCAGAAAAATAGGTAAATAGACATTGAGAATTTTGTTATTATTATTGTTGTTGTTTTGTTAAAGTTTAGGGGATAATGGGAAAGACGTGAAATTTAATATTATAAAAATTACTTGTGTTGATAACTCATTTAATATATAGTCTGACATTTCAATACTACCAACTGGGCAGCCTAGATTTATAAGATAAATGTTAATGAAAGAAGAAAAGTTGCTCGAGACCGTGGATGCCCCATCCATGATTTGGGCATGCCTAAAACAAACATCAAGGATAATGGGGTCGGTTTGTCGGTTAGATTAGGTTTGATGGATATGATTGTATACACAATTATACAATTTAAAGCAACTGTATAATGAAGAGAGAGAAGGAAAAGATTAGAAGATTGAGAGCTTGGATCATATTGGACCCATACAATACATAAATAGAAAATGGCATTAAGAATTATTGTTATTATATCTTAAATATCGGCTTTGTTCGATAAAAAATTTTTTTTCTCTATTGTTTTGTTTTGTTAAAAAAAAATTAACAAATAATTCAAAATACAAAAATACTTCAAATTATTTTCATTTTTATGTCACATCATAATACTCTTTTCAAAAAACAAAAAAAAAAATCATCTAAATCGTATTAACAAACGGAACCAATTGATTATTTGTAAATTATAATAAGAATTCGAACTCAAGACTTTTGTTAATTGTGATATTATGTTAAATTAAATTATTACTTATTTTAAAAGTTTAAATTAATAAAAAAAATTAAATTAAATACCTAAGTAGATAAAATAAATAAATTTAAATATTTGATTAATAATTTAACAAATAAAGCAACCCTAGAGATGGGAAAATGAGTATCCTGCTTATTTATGTAATTTTCTTGTGGCCCGTTTGGTGAAGCTATTTTTGTAGATTATGATTTTGTATTTGTGTAAAAGCACCATGCGGCCACCTTTCACTTGAGAGGCACCCCAAGACCCATGTGCTTTCTCAAAAGCAGCCGTGGCTTTTAATGTCAATGAAATGATGAAGTTCTCCTAATAAGTAATATCCTTACCCTTTTATCAATGCCCCGCAAAATTAGCTTGCATTTAAGAAAAAAGGGCAAAAGTGGCTTCTCCACCAAACCCACCGAAAAATCAAGGTTAAGTTTGTTATTGTCTGTTATTTAAACAAGTGTTCTAACCTGATGTTTTTGTTTTTATTTTTATTTTATAGGATTTATATTGAAAAATAATTTCTATGAAATATATCTATTTATTTTGAGAAAACACAAAATAGATGTAGAGTTGATGTCTTACTTTTATATATATATATATATATATATATATAAAGAAAAAGAAAAGAAAAATGGTTGTCTGACTACCTTCAATGTGGAGAGGGGTGGTTGTGTAGCCACCCCTGTTTTGGTCGAGGTGGCCGTATTGATGTAGCCATTGCGATCTAGTTAGGTGGCTGAATGACCACCTAACCTACTGTGGTAATTGTATGACTACATCTGAAAATATATGAATGGTCGTGTAGCCACCCCTCTCCACCGATGTGCCGGCCTAATTATTATTATTATTTTTTAATTTGTTAAGTTTTTTTTTTTTTTTTTTTTAAAAAAAAAACAAATAAGTTAACCTCTACCTTGCAAAAGTTAAGCATATTTTTTTGTTTGTCAAAATACTCATACAAAAAAGGGTGTGTAGTCCAACCTAGCATATTGTTTTGGCTTGAAGATAGGACATAATATATGCAATGGTGTTCTAAAAGGCTAAGAACCTTGGAGTGCATTGGATCTACAAAAGCCATGAAAAACAAAGAAGCATATATATTAACTAATGCTGAATTATTCTTCCTCTCCTATTTTAATGCTGGCGAAAAAAGAAACCTATCTTAACTCTTAAGTTTCCAAAACCACTTCCCACCCACTTCTCCAACTAAAAAAGTAATACGATTCCAGAATGAGAACAATATTTAATGACAATCTAGTTCAGTACTTTATGCTTGATTGTCAATAACTTATTTGTTTCAATGACAGTAGCTAAAGATGTCAATGCCTCCTAACTCGGTTGTAGTTTAATGCCTTTAAACTGATAAGAGAAAATTCAATGAATTCAGTCTATTAAACTGACACCTGTTAAATTAAGACCGAAATTAACGAATTTTTTTCTAACTCAATTTGGAAGAAGAGAATTTTTTATCTTTGTAAAAAATTCTCTACATGATATTATTATATTATTATTGTTTTTTTTTAAAAATTTTTTTTTAATTATATTATTATTGTTGTTATTGTTGAGTTGCACTCTTATTTGAATTGGTCTAGGATAGAAATCAGTGCTAAGATTTATGATATTATAAAATTTTACCTACTTTGGCCAATGGAAATCATATATAAAATTTATGAGTGTTAGGTTTTTTCTTCATTTTGTTGAATATTGTTTGGGCAATACTAAAAGCCTAAGTTTTTGCAAAGTGTTGAAGCAATCTTTGATGGCATTTTGCTCGTGGAAAGTTTCCATTCTTTTTATTATTATTATTATTATTGTTATTATTATTCATCAGAAAGTTTCCATTCTTTTCAAACTGCCCCACCTCTTGAATTCCATTGTATAAGACATGGCAAAATCCAAGAACCTTCCAAATTCTGGAAGCTGTGTATAACAACAACAATCATTCGGTATAAAGCTTTGGAATTTGTCACATACTACTTTGTAATCGTTAATGAGACCAAAATTGAAAAAGAACAAATAATATTTTTTTAAAAAAAAAATATGCACGTGGCAGGACCACAGCTAGACATGACAGACGAATATTTTCATTTTTCCCTATCAAAGTCAATTTCTTGAATATCTCAAATTTTGATAATCTTTTCCACTTTCAAAATTCTCGGTTTTGGGTACAATATCTTTTCAATTCCTTTGCATGAAAACATACTAGATTGCCAAATTTAATTGTATGCTCTATCTTATTTTAGAATTTATCACCAACTATAGCTAGTAAGTATGTCGGACAAAGTTTTCCTTTGATCCGGTTTATTAAATTGATATTTTTCTTTAAAATATGTAATTTTTACATACATTTTTAAAAAATATTCATGTTTTAAAGACAGATTTCTCTAACTTGCTATGAAAGTTGTCTTGAAGTACGTATACCCAGAATACCATAAGGCCAAGTGGCCCCAACCAAAAGTTTAGTGACTCAAAAGCAAGATCGGCCCCGACCTGAGCTCATCGAGCAAAGCACACACGGGAACCCTTCCCTTTGCTTGTGCCTCAAAATAGAAAAGGAAAGTAATTGTTGGCTATCCTCCTAGAAGAGTTGTCCTCCGAGACTCGCCCAATAAGAAAAAAAGGGTCGACGGCTCCATAATCATAGCAAATAAAAATCACTACATTTAATAGACGATACCATGTTCCACGAGACTTGCCTTACCCGGCATACCAACCAATCAAGGGACAAGCAATCCCTACAAAAGGCAAGTAAAGTCGTAGCCCAAGTATGTTTTTCTAATCCTTACTCATATTCGTACTCCATTCTCTCTAATTCATCCTCACTAATTTAATCATCAAAGATGATTTCACCACCACCGTCGACATGTCACTATAACCTTTGACTTTTTTATAAGATTCCAACACCATTTCTTAACCACACGAAAACCCCAAAAGAACATTTCAGAATTTTGAGGTGCAACTTAAAACATAAACCAATTAGAATGCATGTTGGGTCAGAGCTAATCACTATGTACGTTCAAATCGAGTCATTTATTACATACAAGGAAAGATTTGTCCAAATGGGCCTTCTTCCTTCTATTTATTCTTTTTTCTTTTTGGGGTCACGTAATTAATGGTATACACCCTTGACCCTACACATCCACATCTTGCTATCTAGGCTCTACCGAAAGAGACAAAAAAACTTAATTCAACTATAATAGGTAACCCCCCCATATTTATTGAAGTAAAACTTTTCATTATTTAAGGGTTATTGGTTTAAGGGTTACATATATGTATATACATGGTTATTTGTAATATTCATATCTGTAAAATACGAATATTATTTTTAGATATTTGCATTAGCATTCGAATCATGTTTTATAAATAGCATCTACGGTTATTGTGATTATTATTTGCTATCTGCATATTAGATAATGGCTTTTTTGTGTGCCTAATTTAGTCTCTTTGGGTCTCTATTAGAGCTTATTTTAAACAATTTAGAAAATAATGTGAGCCGCTTTTAGTGTTTTTAGCTTGTTTTAATTTTTTTAAAGCCCTAATGTTTTGAAAATATATTAATTTCATATTACTTTTAAAAAATAATGTAAACATAACCTATACCTAATCCAAAACAACATCATTTTGATACTAAACACTAAAACGGTGTCATTTTGGCGAATTTATTAAACATAATATATATATATATACTCCATCCTAAAACCGCTATCTAAATCCGTATGTGCGGATAGTGATTTTTCTTAACCACATCCGCATGTGCGAATAGCAGATAGCGAATGTGAACAGTTAATATTCACCCACATATACACTCCTATATTATAGAAAAAAAATTGTTTATGGTACTACAATTTTTACTACAAATTCTTATAAATTTATGTAATAATTTATATTTTAATAGTGACTGATATGCATGATAATTATGACTGCTCAGTTAATTTGTAAAAAAAATTATAGTAAAAACTGTAATATTACGCTTATCCATATTTTTTAATTAACCCTGCTCATATGGAGAAGGAAAAACACAGCCTGGAAACAATCACGAGCACATGTCGTCTAGCCTGCCTCGTGATAGTGGGGACAATTTTTTTTTTTTGTTTTCGTTTGTTTGAAATGGCAAAAGTGTGGGACCCGTAGGGGGCATTATCATTAATTTCATTGAAAAGAAAGGTTGAGGAATAGCATGAGATAGCGCTGTCTTTTCCGGTCCATTTGAATAAGATATTATTATTATTTTAGTTATTTTTATTTTTTTATAGTTTCAGAAAGGATAAAATTATCCATTCAATATAATTAACTAGATATTATATTTAAATTGGAGATGATTTTAATTCCATATAATTTTACAAATTAACTATTAAATTTGTCAATCTTACAAAAAATCTAATGATTAATCTATTAAATTTTTAGAAAAGTATGAGCAAAATAGAAAGAACTTATTAATCACTAATTTTTTTTTTTTTTTTATATGTCTACATAAGAGAAGGGGAGCGAGATTCGAACTAATGACCTCCGCTTTATAAAGCGTAATCTTCAGTCGATTGAGCTACCACTTGAAGACATAACAATTCTCTCTTTATTATATTATTCACACAAAATCTCCCCCTCTCCCTTGTGGCTTATAGGCTAATTACTTATTAAAAATAAATAAATAAACCATGCTTAATCTTACCGGCCACGGAAAGCACTCTCACAATCCTTGTTGAAATGGTTTATTCAACTAATCTTTTCACTAAGTTTCTTTGGAATTTAATATAATATAATATATTGAAATTCTACTTGTACAATATTTTATCTCCATGAGAATGTATAGTTGACGATATCATTTTTTTATTAATTATGGAATGTCACAGTCAATTTGTAAAAGAATTTATAGTAGAAGTTGTAATAGTCTTAATAGCTTCATGTTAATTTAATAAATTTAATTGAAAAAAAATTCTTCCCAACTCATTTTGAAAAAAAAAAAAAAAAAAAAAACTGTCAATGACTATAATCTACTTGAATTTACATAGTGTAGGACATATCGATAACAACCAATCATGAGGTGAACCTACTTTTACCCTTCTTAATCTACCCTTCAATTTTCAAGGCCATCCAATCTTTTAATATTATTAATGTATTCTATTGATCAACCATTAGGGTTACTAGAGTCTGCTCGATGTATTTTGAGGCATAAGGCGACAAGTTTAATAATATTAAAGTCATTTCTTTAATAAGTGGAGGATTAGGTTTTTAAGAGAATCAAATAATTAATGCCTTTCTCTAATTGCTTGTTACTACAATGAGAAGAGTAATTCTAAAAATTCATCTCGTGTCCCTAAAAAATGAGGTGATTTTTAAAATTACAATTTGATTAAAATCTAATAATGATCAATCACAAGCTTAATAGTGATTTTAAGAGCCAGATCATCTTTGGATGGACACAAGAGGGACTTGTAGCATTACTCGAATGAGAAAGCTTAATTAAAGAATATTGGTTATAACTAGGACTTTTAAGTGTTTTTGAATTGAATAAGTATTTATTAGTAATTTTTAATTAGGAGACTTATTTAATTGAAAGCCTTAATAGACTGAACATGATCATCTTCAGTTCAAATGAACTGGATAATATTCAGATAGTTATAATGAAGAGGTATTTTTATCTTTTCACTTTTTTAGAGGACAAAAATACACTAACTAAATATTCTCTAATTCAAATGAAATAAAATTTTTTTGACGCAAATACTATACATAAAATAAATAAATAATCCAAAAAACAAAGACGAGAAAAATTCAACAAAAAAAAGAGGCATCACTTCGTTCTATTCTATTTTTAAAAAATATATATATATTTTTTTCATTTTTATTTGTTTTTTTATGAGCGTAAAATGTAGTTGTGGCTTATCATAATATAGAACAGTGCCACTTGTCATAACAGCGTGGCAAGTGATCGTCATCGGCAACCGCATTATTAATGTCCGAATCGAATAATGCAAAACTTAAGCCCAACAAAAGCAAAGCCGAAGGAACAAAAACTTAAGCATACTTCCTCACCCACCGACACTTTGGTGATATACTTCCCCCATCATACCATCTCCATATTATGACGCGTGTAACAACTACAATCCCTCGCGCCTACACCTTAGGGAAAGAAACGTTTTTTATACATATTTTTTAAGGTATTTTTATTTTTTGTTGGAAAAAAACAAACGATTCTATTGAATTATTTGTTGATGTTTTTTATGATTTGAACAAATAATATAAAAAAAACTTCAGAATAAATGACCTCAAAATTAATTATTGTGAATCTTGATCTGAATCTCTTATTATTGCTGACGTGTACGCAGAAGAGCCCCGGAGCACGAAAGTTCCGAGCATTGAGCGGTGAGGTAGCATGCTCACTGTAAGAACCTGGTACCAAAAGGACAGCTTTCCAGCTGGCATCTCCAACCGCAAACCGAGGACGCAGTAACGGTCCGATTTCCAGCTGTAGTCCAACAATAACACCCAGCGCAAGCTAGCCCGCTCCATGCTATTCTACGCTTTCGCGGACGCGCACGTTATCACACGCCCCCTCGCAAAAACAAAAGAACACTTGGAAAAAAAAGCTATACAAATCCGAATAAATACTTTGGAATTTCTATTATTGTGATCTGATTGATTTCTATGTTCGTCTACAAATCCGAAACAAAGCGCCACACGCGCTTACCCAATTTGTTCACAAATATAAGCATGCAGTGAATGAATATACACGCGCGAGGAAGGCTGAAGAAAAAAAAATTAATGAAAGAAGATGGGAGCGCACGTGTGAATTCTACCCAGAGAGTCGCACGTGCGAAACCGGAACAAAATGCGGCCTAGAAATCAGCGACTTTTCGGTGGGAGCGGGATTTCGGGGAGCGTTTTTCAATCTCTTGCAAGTTGCGGAGGCTTCGGATCGCCAAAACATCGCCCTTTTTGATCTCATTAAATCGCCCGACATCGTTAATCTCGGCCGAGTCTGCGGGGAAATTGAAAGAAGCGAATAAGGTAAAAAATAATTAAAAAAAAAGAAAAGAAAAGGGAAATCTCAGAATCTGCATTATACCTAGGTGCTTCGCTGGTAGCTGAAAACCATTGAACTGAGCCAAATCTGGAACAAAACGAACGGCGAGGATCAGACAAAGATGAAAAGCCGAAAAGAATGGTGGGCCGTTGATTGTGAGGAGGTACGTACCTGACTGGGAGGGAGTGTGGGAGCTGAGGTAGAGGATGAGGAAGCAAAGGAAGGTGAGGACGGGGATGACGTGGATGAACTTCTCTGGCCTCTGCGGCGGCGAGAGCGGCAGCGATACACGGTGAGGCTTTGTCGCTTTGTGTTCCACGTCGTCGTCGCAATTGTTGTCGTCTCTGTCTCTTTGCTTTGGCTCCTCGATTATGAGAGTGTCGTCCTTGGCTGCACCGCCATGGCCGTGGTGCTTGGAGACTGGGGAGCCCAGAGACTGTCTTTGCATGATGGCGTGTAGAGAGAGAGAAAGAGAGAAGAGAAAGAGATGTTGCTTAGTGAGGCGTAGTTGTGTTTCCGGGCTTTCAATATGACTTTCTTTATGTCCCTTTCTCTCTCTCTCTCTCTCTCTCTCTCTCTCTATCTTTTCTTTTTTAAAAAAAAAAAAGAAAAGAAAAGAAAAGAAATGTTATCTTTCCTTATTCATTTGAATCATTTCTCATCCAACTTTTTTTCAAATCTATGGTTAATTTAAACTCAATGATGAATTTAAGAAAGAAAGAGTTTTGATAAGAGTGGAATTTAAATTTTTGAAAGAGTAATGTTTATCGTTAAGAGAAACTGTCATACTCTTATCATACAACTAAAATGAGATCATTTTTATACAACTGGAATCATCAAATTAAATAACATTCATATGTTTTTTTAGATAAAGCTAATTGAGGCTAAAATAATGGGTACTGATTTTAATTTAATATTAAGGCGAATCTTCTAAAAATAGTAATGGAATTGGGGGGGGGGGGATTTAATTAGTTATTTGTGAAATTCATGGCTAGTTTGGTTTAGTGGGAAGCAAATGTGGGGATTTCTTTGGATCTGTCTCTATAGTGCCGTCGGGTTGGCTGTAGGATAACGGTGCTTAGCTGTTAAAGTGTTTTGCGGATTTTGCCAATAGATATGCTAAAGCATAAATGGAAGAGAAATTAGGTGGGTGTTGGGGCTACAGGTAGGAATGCAACTTTGAACGGATATCCTCGTTGCAAAATAGAGAAGTGTTAAAGAGTCAAATAAATAAATTTAAAAAAAAATTTTAAACCGAGGTGATAAGGGTTTTTTAAATTTGCGAATTTTGCGAACAGATATGCTAAAGCATAAAATGGAAGAGAAATTAGGTGGGTGTTGGGGCTACCAGTAGGGATGCAATTTCAAAACAGAGAAGTGCTAGAGAGCCAAACAAATGAACTCATAAAAATTTTTAAACTGACGTAACAAGGATTTTTAAAGAAAAATGCTAAAATCTAATAAAAACTCCATATTTTGTCTATAAAAGTATATGTGGCAAGATGTTACATTATCTTTTTTGTGGAGGAAAAAAGATAAAACAAAAAGAAGATGTGACATCTTGTCACGCAAACTTTTATAGACAAAATATAGTGTTTTTATTAGATTCTAGCATATCTCGTTTTTAAATTAAAAAAATACAATTCCCTCTCCATTGTCTGCTATTCACGACCTGCCACGTCAGTTTGAAATTTTTTTTTAGTTCATTTGTTTGGCTCCCTCGCACTTCCCTTCAAAACATCAACAAACACAAAGCCCTTTTCTGTTGGGCTTGGGCTTGGTTTCAAAATTTCCAGCTTCACTAGCCTTGAAATTCCTACAAACATTTGGAAAGTGTTTTTGTTTTGTTTTTGGGAAAAAATAATTTGAGCTCAATTTTTTCTTTCATCAGCCAAATCAACAAATTCCCAAGTCTTGTTTTATGTTTTATTTTTCCCCAAGAGCCTTGATTTATTCGTCCTTGGCTGCACACCATTCATTATTAACTTGAGTGAATTGACATCTTTCAAACTACTCTGTATCTCTTTCAAGTCCTCTCACTTTTTTTCTTTCGGTGGTATTTTAGAAAAAGAAAAATATGAAGAGCTTGAAGAGTTAGGTAAGTAGTGGGCTTATTGTAAGTGTGACAGGACTTGAAGAATTAGATGAGTGAGTTTCACCTTCGTGCTCTATTGAATCATCCACCAAATCATCATTATCTTGAATTGTAAAAGAAATATTGTAACCTTGTCCTATATTGAGAAAATAAGTAGCTCATATAAAGTAAATAGTTTTTAAAAGATATACATGAATGTAAAGTCTCACAATAACTTTTATAACTAAATTTAGAAAAATTTTAAATTAACTAGTCATTTTGAGTGATAGCACAAATGTAGTTAGTGCTTTACCTAAGTCATTACAAATATGTTGCTGCTCATTACAATTCTAAGCATTTTTCTCATCAAACAAATCACTGACTAAAAAAGTTTTATTTTTTTATGGGAGGATCATTACACTAATATCCTTTAGTTTCCATCTACTATAACCCACAAAAATATTCATTTCACATTATTATCTTCAAGTTTCTCTTTTGAAAAGGAATATGACCATAAGAAATACAACCAAAAACCAAGAACTAAGTAATACATCATCATCTGTTAGCGCACTTAAATCCTTAAATTCTCACAACTTAAAAAATACAAAACAACAACATTTTCGGCACCGAATCGCCGATAAATCAGTGTCGTGTATAAACTAGTGTTTAGGTACATGTCGAATTTTTTTTTTTAAAAAAAAGGAGGTGACATTTTGTGATGAGCCTAGCTAGGATTTGGTCAACATTAAAGAAATCTCCAACTAAAAACAATAAATGATACTAGAACAGGTAATATGGAACGATGAAATCCCCAATAAGGTAAAAATACAGCTATAAGAAGTTTAGTAGAACAAAACGACCCAAACTACTAGGAGACAATCGAATCTGATTGAAAATTCTAAAAAGTTACAAAACAAGTACATTACAAATTAATACCCATGCCAGCCACTGAGAAGATCCGAGTTTGCAAAGTAACTCCATCATAGTTCCTCTTTACTTAGCCATAAACACTCCAACAAGAAAAACATACTCACAAACAATAGCACGATTGGGTATAAAAAAGAAAACAGTTTCAAAACACTAACAATAAGAAATTTTTAACTTGCAAATACACCAACAAAACATGTGCACAAGATCGCTTTTAACTGTCACAGATTCGATCATGTATGTAAGCTTACCAAACCAAGTTCTAAATATCTTAATACGACGTTAAAACAAAGGTCATTATCTAGACAGGTCTCACATGTATTCGAGCTAAAATGCATGAATCCCTGTAGAAATTTTAAGTTGTACTGTTTATAGAGACTTGTAGATGGTGAAACTATGGTTGTTTTTAAGCCACCAAAGGCAAAAATAGTTATGGATGCAGGCATATATATATATTGCAAGCTACTATAGAGCCAGCTTGATCAATAACGTCAAAATGTTTTCTAATAAAAAAAAAAACAAAACAAAAGGAGAAGATCAAAGAAATATAATATCTTGATTCATTTGAAGAATGTAGCTTTAGAATCTTACAAGACAAATTATTGGACTTCACATTGAGATGGATGATCAACTCATTTGACCCATAATGGTTTCCACTTCTGACTTAAAGTATTATTTCTTTACTCATCATATATCTTTTTTGTCCTTGAATGTGAAGTTGGGGAGGGAGCAGGAAAGAAAAGCTAATGATGGCACTGTGTAAAAGACACTAAATGTTAATTAAACAAGATCTTCCTTGGATTCTTATCCTAATCTAATATCATTGTCTTGTAATCGCCTTTCAGAATTTGTATCATTTTGCTTATGCCAATTAAATGGCTTAAACTCTCCCACTTCTTGTAGCCTTACGAGAGAAGAAACTCATTATGCAAATTGTTGCTCTTGCTTTAGGTTTCTTTTTATTTATTAGTTTACTATTGTTGTCATTATTATGGTTTTCACTTTTCACCATTTGTTAGGCTTAACAGTGGTTTTTCTACTAATACCATAATATAACAGTGCAAGGTGCAAAATAGCAGATTCGATATTGATTTCTATAGTAAGTTAGTAAACATCCATACAATAGTAAATTAGTAAAGTCTCCACCAAGACCAATCTTATTCTAATTACAAAAGAACATTGCAAATCTCACTTGCTAAACCGGCAAAACCAAGGAATTTACAACTCCCAATCAAAAGACAGCAATATGTGCCAAATCTAGCAATATACATAAAAATGGAAAAAGAAATCAAAATCACTATTACCCTATAGTTGTGTAGGCTGTTACTAAAGTCCTTTAGTTTTAAAATACTTGAAAAGGCTAGAGAACTCACCTCCTCGTCATCTGCATCCTCATCTTCTTCATCTTCACCCTCACCCTCGTCTTCCTCATCCTCAATCAGATCATTACCTTCAAAACATGTTTCACATCTACACGCAATTCTGAAACTTACAACAAGAATACAGCTTATACTACACATAAAACATCACCTGGGCATCTATGCCTTGCATAACAAAATTTGTTTCCATGTTTTAACCACTTAAATTGTGTATTACCCATACAACAAGGACAAGCAAAACATTTCGTACTCCCCACAAACAAATCACTATACGTAAGAAAATCATTTATTGTCCAAATCAAGGCCACACGTATCCTAAATGTCTTTTTGGAGGACACATTTGACATCCCATAATTCCTTCAATTATGATATTAGAAGCTCTCGGTACATATCTATCTTGAATGAAGGTGAACTTGGGCTTGAAATAATCAAGAATAACATGAAAGATGATTGTTGCATGCATATCAAAGGAGGAAAATTGTATAGTACCAATATAATTGACCAAGTACAGTGAGTAGTGCTCATGTTGCCAAAATGATTAAATCTATATAATACTAACCCAAGCCTGACATTGAAGAGGCTAGAGGCAAAATCTTAGTATTGTGAATCATTTGACTTCCAGGCTAGATCAACGGTCAGATGCCTTAGTACCTCATCATTTGTTCGAACATTAGCATGCCACTTCATGCGTGAAGCAGTCTTCAATGACATAAACAACATTTGCAATCTTCAATGACTTACCTTCTCCGGTTTTCTTTTCGCCTTTTTAGACGACTCACCGAGACCATTGTGGAGCTTTCATGTATCGGCACCCTATTAACTGGAATGTTAGTAGCTCGACTAGTACTAGTCAAAACCCGTTCCCCATGAGCATACCAACAGGTGTAACCTTGCAAAATCCCCCAACTAATCAAATGGTCGTATACCACACTGAGCATTAATGTCTCAAATGGTCGTATACCACACCGAGCATTAATGTCTTGCGAATGCCACACCTCTTACATGGGCACTTAATTGACCCATTTGTAGTTGAGTTGTTACACGCAAGCCTCAAAAACTCGTTAACACCATCAATATACTCTAATGACTGTCTAGATGATCATCCAATTGTTGTCCATAACTTAACTACATTTGAAATTAATAATAATAATAAAAAAAAAAAAAAAAAAAGGAATTAGACCATCAAGGCCTCTTTTCTCGTTGTAATA
Organism: Corylus avellana; assembly: GCF_901000735.1. Lineage (NCBI taxonomy): Eukaryota > Viridiplantae > Streptophyta > Magnoliopsida > Fagales > Betulaceae > Corylus > Corylus avellana. The sequence continues at coordinate 12,348,156 of NC_081543.1, read as the reverse complement.
AGGAAAAAAGAAAGGAACACAATAGAAGAACTTACTCTAGGTACAAGAAGTCTCGCAATTAAGTGTTGGTTATGAACTTGCTAGTTAACAATTAATAGAAGCTTCTCGATGGCAGGAAGTATCTTTAGCGCACAGTTGAGGGTAGGAAGAAAAAGAAAAGGCTATGAAGAACCTGATCAAGTTTATTAGTATTCTTGTCCAATCTGTGCCAAAACTTGTTTTTTTCTCTTTACAAAGTTTAAGAGTCCTATTAAAGAAATCAGTCTAACACATCATTGCTTCTTCTCTAAGGAAACAATAAAAGAGACTGATCAATTCTTTTGTTGAATTATATATAACAAGCAACCTCAACCACTATCTACATCATTTTCAAATTCCAAATAAACAAATTACATTCAAAACGAAATATTAAAATGTGTAATATTTTAACTGTAGGTGCATCTCATAGTCACAGGGTCATGACCTATGAGGAGGAATCATCTTCAATATAATCTGCAAGTAAAAATGAAAAAGAGTAAATTGTGTATGAAAAATAAAAATTAATAGAAATCTATACAGAACGATGAAGTGGCGCAGGGTTATGGTCATGTGTGTTTTGATAATAAAACGCCCACATCATCCTGTAAAATAATTTTGTAAGAATTCTTGGCAAGAAAAGCATTTTTCAAATGAAAACTATATATCTTCAAGTGCAATATCCAAGTATTATTCACATGGAATTGTGTGAACTATAATAAGAATTGTCTTGATTTTGAAATAAAAGAAAATTAGGAGAGTTTGAGGTTTTCTCACCTTCAGTCAATCAATATCGATAAAGATTATCACAAAGAGTTGAGATCTTGCCCAAATTTGCTAGCAATTTGGGCAAAGACATTGTGAAAGAGCATTTACATAAAAACTCACCTGATCAAATAAATTTTGGATCGCCAGACCACATCTTAGAACAGATGCGGTAGACTCTCAATTTCAACGACGAATTGCTGTCCATCGTATCAGGAGGGGTAGCTTGGGGCATGGTTTATGAAAGAAGAAGTTGCATACAGTACATATTGAAAATGCTTAGAATGCAACTTCTTCCTCCATAAATCAAGCAACAAACGACCACATACTCTAGATATTTGGACGAAATACATCACTTGATTCTCATAGAAGAGCTGGATGCGAAGGAGGAGGAACCAGTATTAGCGCCATTTATCTCTGATATTGATTCCTCGCCATCGTTTTCCAGCTCTTCCCAGAAGATCAAGTGAGGCCATGCTCTGCAATCTTCGATCGCCATCTCTCTCACTATCCTCTGTACCTCAAGAGCCAGAGATCCACAGCACGATCTATTAAACATTGAAAATGCTTTAGAAGTGGTGCGTGCCAGCTAGTTTTTTTTTGTCTTCACGTGCCAGCTACCTGTACTCTACCGTCGTAGAAACCAACAAAGCAAGATTCTGCCAGCTGGCCAAATCAAAATGAAATAGGAAAAAAAGACTAAAGACAACAAATATTTCAAAAACTCTGCCTTGTTTGGCATTCACGAGGCAGGTCAAATTAGTCCATAAAAGTTAATAAAATTTAACAAAGTTGATTTCTCGATGCTTGAGCAAAGGGGTGTCATTTATATAGAATTAAACATGGGATTCTTAATTTTTTTTGAAAAAGTCAAGATGCACTCACATGAGATGGTGAGTAGATGGTCTTGGGAATGAAGAGAAGCATTTCTGTAATTTTTAATATGTGAAACTCATTAACATATAAATTCTATATTTATTTGAACCAGCATTAAATGTGATGAATGATTTAGATTTAAAAATTTAAGAATCCTATATTTAAGAAAAGAGAAAATTATAGTTTACCCTCTAAAGTTGTCAGCGATTTACAATTCGATCTCCAAAATTTTAATTTTTACAATCCACCCCCCTAAAGTTTCAATTATTTTCAATTTAGCCATTCCATCAGTCAAAGCCGCTTTGACTAACGGAACAGTGATCACGTGCCACTGTTGACATTTTGGAGACCCCCATCCCCTGTTCTCTCTCTCTCCCTCTCTCTCTGTTTGATCATTTCTTTTTTGTTCAATATCAATTTGAAACCTTTCGAGCTAGATTTCATCCGATTCCAATTTGAAATTGCACGCTGGGACGGTGAGACCTTCCTCCAGCCATCTGAATCTTCTCCAATCTCAGGACTGACGAGCAGTTTTTCTTTTTTATTTTCTTTATATATATATATATATCCAAAGATTCTTATCTCATTCCATTCCAGTGGCTCGACCAGTAACCAATGGCGAAAACTAAAACATCCATGGTTTCCCAGTAGAACCCCATTTTGCCCAAGTTGTTGCGAAACCGGCAAAAAGAAGCAATTTTTCGCACAGCTTGCTAATTGTACAGGTCCCACTTCTATATATCCTATTTGGCCGAAGAAGCATCGGATAGGTTGGAGTTCTTACCTTCTTGGGACTCCATGGACCAAGATCTGCTTTCATTATATGGGCAATACCGATCTACTTTAGTATATATATATATATATATATATTCTTTTTTTATTCTCATCTGATATTCATGATTCTGAAGTTTAAAAAACTCAGTAATTTTTTTTTTTTTAAAAAAAAAACTCAATCAATTTACAAATTTTATATACTACCGATTTGTTCCTTATTTTCCCTACCGATCTGTTTCTTTTTTCCCTACCGATCAACTGGCTCAGCCAAAATAAAATTTTTGTTTTCCAATGAATTCAAAGCCAGAAAAAAAAAAACTTTCACAACCAAAGCACTCGAAATTCTCTTTTCTCTCAGTTTCTCTGCATCCAAACGATGATTAAATCTCAACCTCTCTCTTCGGAATTGGCCAGCCAGCATTAATATCAAAGGTGATCTTCGACATGCTTGTCGTCGTTCTCGGCAAACACAGGAGTGAGAGTCTGTGGGATGGGGGGCATTTTGGGTAGAAAAATGTTAGAAGTGATGGGAGCATTTTCGGTAGAAAAAGGTCAGAAGTGATCACGTGCGTCGCACGTGATCACTGTTCCGTCAGTCAAAGCGGCTCTGACTGACGGAATGGCTGAATTGAAAAAAATTAAAACTTTAGGGGGGTGGATTGCAAAAATTAAAACTTTGGAAGTTGAATTGCAAATCGCTGACAACTTTGAGGAGGTAAACTGTAATTTTCCCTTAAAAAAAATATGAGGATAGATCCTAATCCTCTATTTGGTGTTCTTTTGATCTTATATATATATATATATATATATATATATATATATTTGAGATTCAACTTTATATTGCTAGTAATAAATTTTTAAATTTGTGTATAAATTTTTTTGAGATTGAATTTAATTTTTAATTTTTTAAATATTGTTATATCCAATCCAGGAGCATATTTTTGGCAGACGTTTAAAATTAAAATGGTAAAGTCTATAACCGGAGAGAATCCTCTTCCAAAATTTTAGTTCACACTACGTTTCGATTATTAATGTTCATATTACTTTCCATTGATGATTTTAAAAGAATCATAAACAATTTATAACAAAATTCTCTTTAGTTCAAATGAACTGGATATTATAATATTCAGTACATTATAGTAGAGATGTATTTTTGTCTTTTCATTTTTTGAGAATACAAAAATACTCTTCCACTGTAACTAACTGGATATTCTATCGTTCAAATAACTAGCCACACAAGGTAGTAACAAGTGACAAGGGGGCTTGATGATTCCAAAATGACCATAAACAATTTGGGCTGCACAAAGTAGTAACAAGTGACAAGGGACTTCGATGATGAGGAACTTGAGGAGGAGGAGATGGTATTGTTAAGAACTAAACGGTAGGGGTGAAAAGATGGGTGGTTAGTAACTGTTCGCTAATCTCTAAGTGCGCTAACCGTTAATCGCTAACCACACTAACTGCTAACCGCTTCTGAAGACAGTTGGCAAAAATAGCTTTTCCACAGGCTACTATAAATTGGAACACTAGAACATTTTTTTCTAGTTTTTTTGACATGTCCACACAAGGAAAGGGGGAGGGAGGGATTCGAACTAGTAACCTCCGCTTTATGAGCCGTGGTTCACAGCCGATTGAGCTACCCCTTGAGAACACATTTTTTTCTAGTTGAAATGCTTTTTTTTACCAAAAATTCTCGGCTCAAAGTACCCAATCATACTAATTATCATTACTCAGTTGAAGGCTTATGGGCAAACTACAAATGCTGGATTGCTTCCTCTTCCTTAATCATAATGTTGTGCTTAAATCAATAAATCATATATATATAAAATAAACAAAAAAAAGAAGAAGGAAGAATTACAAGGATCTTTTATGGTTGAGCACCTTCTTCAACAGAGCTTCACGTCCAGGAAATGGATTATAAATGTCCATCGTCCCATCTTGACTATTTCCTCTATCATCCCTTTCATGAACTCTCCTCACATCACCTCCACTACTTTTCTCATAAACCTTATCTCGAACACCTACCTTGCTCTCCTTCTTCCCTTCTGTCTTCATCTTCACTCTCTCTCTTCTCTCCCTCCTCCTCTCTTGACCTTTCGATAAATCCTCAACCTTTTCCCTCTTATTCACACCCAAATCTCTATCCTTTCCACCATTTTTGCTTACTCTTGGAATTCTACCGCCATTAGAGGTACCCAGAAGCTCAAAACTCACTCTGCTCCAACCCACCTTATCTCTGTTATCCCAACCAAACCTTTCACTTATTTCCAACAGCTCTGAAACTGCGCTCTCATTTCTCATAGAAGTAATTATATTATTGTTACCGCTCAATAGATTCTCAGCAAACTCCCACTCGATCCGATCTTTGTAAACTGGGTCTTGGAGGACTTGGTCGGCAAGCTTTGCCCAACCCTCGAAGTCGCGGGCTCGGAGGTTGTCGGAGACCCATTTGAGGTAGGTTGAAGGGAGGGTTCCCAACATTTTTCCCTTGTGTTTTCCGAAGTCTATGACTCGGTCTCTTGCTGGGATTTCTGCATTGGTGGGTGCTCTGGATTTGAAAGAGCAATTAACGAGACTGAGAGAAGAAGAACGAGTGAGATGATGTGAAGGAAAAGCGTGGGAGAGAAAGAGGGTCATGGAGATTGGAGATGCCTCAATTTTTCCAATGAGAGGAGAGAAGAGAGGCTTTGGGCCTTGGAGAAGTGATAACGATACAAATTGAGGTAGGGTGAATAAAGGACTAAAATGAAACGGCACAAACAATGCGATTAGGGCGGGTACTGGACTAGAGGCCGGTCGACCTTTAAGATTTTAAGGCCGATTCATTTACGAAAATATTTATTCAAGTCGAGTTCGAGTTCGAGCCGAATTATAAAATGTGTGTTAAAAACTGACTTGTTAGAAATTCGGGTGAGTTCGAGCTTATTGAGAATGTTATTTAAGCCGAGTTCAACTCAAGCTCGAGTTAGGCTATTAAATATTAAGTAACTAAATAATATATTAGTTTATGAACTAACTAGATAGTATGTTAACTAATAGACACACATAAATATTAAGTAACTTATATAACATATATTATTTAATTACTAATATATATACTTAAATTTATGTAACTAATTTTTTGTAATATATATATATATATATATATATATATATATGAACGATCTAACAAGTCGAGCAGACGAGCCAGTTGAGTTTTAAACGAGCTGAGCTCACGAGCTCCTATTGAGTTTTCTCGAGCGAGTCAAATATCTATTATTTCCTAATCGAGTAGTTTTCTAAAATAATGAGCAGATTTGTATAGTATTAAGCTCGAGTTTAGGTTGAGTTAAACCGAGTGGGTTGACGAACAAACCGGTTTATTTAAATACTTAAATGGAATTATATATACATAGTGATAGCCTCTATGAGTGACGACTAATTGAATAAAAAAAAATTTAAGTAATAAAATTTGACACAAATTTAATTTTTTAATTATTTAATAGTTGATATAATAATTTACACGTAAATTATCATGTCAATTTATAATATTTTTACTAGCACTCGAAGTAATTTTTTGTCATTTTTGTTATTGATTTTCATCTTGTCTATTTTCATATAAAAAAAATGAACAAATATGTCATTGAATATTAGGACTGCATGTGGGTCTCACCGATTCAACAGTGAATTTATAAGAGATTATTTGATATTTTTCCGAAAAATTAATCTCTTAATATTTTGATGTGCTCTCAAACATATTTACTTTATATATGATATAAAATCATGGTCACATTTAATAACTTGAAAGTGACATGAGTAAAAAACTTGTTGCAATTGAATGTATCTTAGGGATCTTCTGCAATAAAATTCCTCCTATCCGAATTTGCCTCAGCATATTCTTCAACTTCCCTAAACTCATCTTCAAATAAAATGAACTAACTTTTGGGCCTGTCAATAACCCAAACCCGAATTGGACCCCAAAAGCCCGGTCAAAAGAGCCAACGGTTCAGATGAAGCACAAACGAAAAAGCAACGGTCACGATGTGGCCTGGGATCGGTGTCGCCTGCTAGATAGACCAAAAAAATGTCAGCGAGATCGAAATTTCTGGCGGCTCCCACCGGAATCCATTTATAACTTGCGCGAAACGAAAAGATGGAATAAATAGTGAAGACATTCAAAAGACACAGAAAGAATCACAGCGAGAGAGAGAGAGACAGAGACAGAGAGAGAGTTTTAGAAAGAGAGAAATGGTGCTGTGGGAGATAACGTTGGGGACTGCGTATTTCTTGGGGCTGAAGCGCACGTTCAGGCTCGCTCTGAGGATTCAGCGCAAGGTCGTAAGCCCCAAGCACCCCAAGATCCGCCACTTTCTTCACAGGTAGTATTTTCATTTCTGTGTTCTTTTTGTTGTTGGGTGGGTTTTGATCGTTGTTTGGGGTGTTGAGTGTTTGATTATTATGTCTGTTGTTCTTGAAGTTTATGGTTCGCTTTGTAAAAATTTGTACTTGGGGGTGTTGAAATATACTATTTTATCATGGAGCAGAATAAATTATTATGCAATGAATACAGGTGAGTTTGGTGGGTTGTTCTTATTAGTTGTATAAACAGAAGCTAGACTGAAGTGTAGGCAGAATCTGAGAGCTCCTGTGCTGATTAAGAAACTTTACAAGATTTCTACTTTGATCCTCCAGGATACACCATTAAAGGAACTTGTTCTTTCTGAAAATTTAATGTTCCACATGATGCACACCATTTTTTACTATTAATTATGCAAATTTTTGTTGCTTAGGCTGGTGCAAATGTTTTTTCTTTTACTTTCTTTTTGGTGATCTTGCATCTGAATTAGTTGTTAGATTGATATATTTAGCCATATCTATATCTTCACGCCTTGACATTTGGATAAAGAACTAAGCCAAGGGCGTTCTTTCAGTTGACTTTGCCATGATCTGGATGGACCGTCTGGACTGTCTGGACTGGGTTAACTTTGTAAGCAACGCAGACCATAAGAATGTGACATCACTGGGGTCTCATAGTATATGCTTTTTTGAAGATATCAGAATTTCCTCTGTTAACTCTATATGATAGTGAAGCACTAATTTGATTGGAAATTGCCAGTTGGGTTGGTCTAACCAACAAAGGCATGGACGTCTTTGGTATTATCTTACTATAATTTCTTCGAAAATTGTTCTTGTGTGAGGTAATGGGTGTGTATGGCCTGCAATCAAACAACCTTTTAGAGTTTCTTTGGTCAGATGTGCCCTTGGTCTTTTAGTTGCATACAGAAGAATGAACTTTGTGCAAGGATTGCTGAATGGAAGTATCAAATTGCATTTCTCTCTAGATATTTTTACATGGGGAAGACTTTTAGCTGAGCACTTTATCAACTTTTTCCTGAATAGAAGTGAACGTTTGCAGGCAGCTTCCTTGTTCCCTGTTAGGTTTTGTTGTTGTGGTAAAGAATAAACTTGTCTTCCACCATTTCACCATTTATATTTATCTCTTATCATCACCATCATTACATTTCTAAATGTATTCAAGTAATATTACCAGTACACAGAAACTTGATGTCATTTGGATTTTTAGTGATAAAAGCCACAAGTTTCTATCTGTAGAAAGCCCCAGGCCTCCATTCCTTAGTACAGCTACTCCTATCACAATAATTCCATCCTTTAAGACTGGAAAAACACTTGGAATAAAGTTAGTTGCTCAAAATTGTTAATAAATCTCCCATTCAACATGGACAGCTCATTTAAAAAATGTGTCACCTAATCAAGAATCAATATTAGACTGGTTGATCCACTTGTACATCCAAAATTGAGAAATAGAAATCGTGGATCTACGAGCAGAAAAGATAGCATATGATTGCTTATAGAGAAATTGCAATTAGGTTTATCTATGTCCCAAGACCGGCAGTGACCTTAAGTTATGCCTGTAATTTGGTGATAAACCATTCAATGGAAGATTAAGGACACATTTATTGGTCTCGTACAAAGTCTATTTTTAAGTTATCAAAAGCATCAGGTCAGACTCAAATTTGGGAATCTGTTTTGGGAAAACCCTATTACACCAATCACTGCTGCAAGATGTCAAGGCATAGACACTTTTAATAAAATTCCATCGTTCTAATACCTCTATCTATGCGAATTATCTCAAGTGTTCTCTTGTGGAGCTACAAATTTTGGAAAATCACAATCACTCATCCTTGTTTATAGCTCTGTCTTTGCATTAGTGACTTGACTTACCAATTCTGTTGCTCGTTGGATCTCTAATGAAGGCAGTAAGGATATGGTTTTGTTTTAAGGATATTTGTGTGATTTTTATATTTCTGAAATGGGCTGTAGTTTTTGGTATATTGGGTTATATTATGGGTTTCTTATCTTGTTGAGTTTTTTTATTCTAGGTTTCTAATTGTTAGCTATAGCTTGGGCTTATTAGTCAAAGCTCATACAGCCCAAGTCCTTTTAGGGTTTGGTTTAGTTTTCCTTAGATATATGAGGTAATGCTTTCAATTGAAGGGATAACAAATTTATGAGAATTTTGCAGCAGTTATGGTTTGTGACTCAATCCTTTTTTGATGTGCGATGTTGAAGAAACCTTAGGGACGATGCTTATGAAAACTAAGTGCAATAACTAGGTTATCTTCTTTTTCTTATACCCTTTCAAAGCCAAAGATCCGTAAATCAGAACGCCAAATCACCTATCCATCTTCAAACCCCCAATTTTCCTTAAAAGTCCATATTACTATTGTTACCAACCCTACTGCACCATGAAAAACTGTAACCCTAGCCCTTCAACAGTATTAAAACTCCCGTCACAAAAATCTTGTGACCCAACCTGCCATTTAAATCATATTTCCCAGCCATTTCAAAGTGATCAATATTCAATATTTCCTAAGTCAACTGGAGCTGTAGACGCTAGATTACCTTTCCACCATACTTTAGACCTTCAAAAGCCACAATCCTTCTTTAAACCTTGCTACCAATTAGCCATAGACTCACCCTGTTGTTGCTGTCCTTCATCAGTTTGTAATACAAAGCCCTTTGTCCTACATCAATCTCATATGCCCGGACTATTCATTGATCTTGTCCTAAGATGAGTTTTCTCTGTTGTTGGATATTTATTTTTGGCAGTAAGTAAGAGTTTACTTTCTGGGGTTGCTCAGATGACAAGTCCTTGAGTTTAAATGTACCTTACCTTCATCAATCTCTTTCATGCTATGATTTATATTAGAAAGCTATCTCCATTATAATTGCCTTCATTAGGGAGAGATATTTTTCCGTTGTCTTCTGGAAAAGTATTTTAAGTACTTTTTTTTTGGGAATCACGAGCATGATGGTGGTATGCTGATAAAATCATGATACCATCTATATTAATTCCACTGCACAAAAAATTGTCAGGGTGAGTAATTTTTGGATATCCAGGGAGTCACTAACCTAAAGCTCTCTCTGAGAACCTTGAAATATGATGGCCATTGGCCAATTCGTACTGGCATAAGTGTTCAAGTATTCTATGCCTTTGTTACTAGGTTTGGACTACTGCTGTTTGCATTATTTTATTTTTGAAAAGTAAATATTTGTTTCACTGGTAATGGCAATCAGGATTTTTGTTTTATACTTAACCAATTTTTTTTCTTTTATTTCCCTGCTTTCGCAGACGAACACGAGCTGTATTTGATGTAGCACTCAAGGTTCACCGGACCATTCAAGAGAGGGATATAGAAGTTGGTCGGAATCTTGGTAACTGGATTCTGCGGTGGCTTGACCGAATGAAACCATCAGCTCATATTCGAGGTTCCCCTCCTGGAAAACCCCCCAATAGTGGTAGCTCAGGGTTGAGCATGACAAAGCAGATAAGCAACTCCTCCAATCTGAAACCTCCTGGGGAAACCCAAATATCCAAAAATCAGAATTCTTCTAGGCATCTGTTTACTGCGTCAAGAAATATTTGGCCTAAGCCTTTTCCAACCATTTCAATGATGATGCGGCCACCAAAGCCTGCTGGGACTATGACCCAGTATAGGCACTTCTCTAGCCCTGAAATGTTGAAATCAGATTCTACAAGAGGTTGGTTGGAGGTAGGTCTCCGGAAGGACATAATGCTGTGGATGCTACAAAACTAACAGTGAAAGCCCTTTTGGTGTTTCTCAGGAGAAGGAAGACTTTCGAAATTCAACAATGGAAGAGGTGGTTTCTGAGTTGGTGATTGAAAAGACACAATGTTATATGGGAAACTGACGGCTAGAACATTTTTATGGTTCATTGCCTCGTGAAGATTTTATATATATTTTTTTTTTCCTTGGATTTTGTATATTCCTTTGACCTTTTTTTTTTTTCTAAGAACTTGCAGTTAATCGAGATCGGAGATGAGTTGTTATTCATAATAAGAGAAGGCTTGTTATTGTGACATTGTCTAATGAATTTTGTTTCCTAATTAGTTATCATTGTTGGGTGGCGGAGTCGGAATTTTTTTTTTTTTTTTTTTTTTTTTTCATCTTTTCTTTCAAGAGGCGAACTTCTCAAACTTCATAAATGTAAGGTAATATGTAGGCGCGAAACAAAAATACAAAATAAACATACTATTTTTTAAAAAACTAAAACCATCAAGTTTCAAATCTGAATTAAAGTTTTTAATAATTTTCATTCCAATATAAAGAACTAAATTATTTGCAAAAAGATATGAAAAATGCTTTGAAAATTCAATCCATGCTTTAAGAGAATGTTTTATTTTTTGGTAAAGTTTACTTAACCCCCTTAAACTACCACCTCAATGATAATTTACCCCCCAAACTATCAATTGCGACAATTTACCCTTAAAACTACCAAAACAATGACACTATACTCCCAATTTTAACAAAATGATACCCTTACTAAAATAAAAACAAAAATACTATAATTTAATTTTTTTTTTTTTTAATTTTTAAGGGTATTTTTGTCTTATTGAAAATTATATAAGAGTAATTTCGTCATTTTGCTACCATTGAGATGTACATTGTCATTATTTTGATAGTTTGATGGGTAAATTGTCGTAATTGACGGTTTGAGTGATAGATTGTTATTAAAGTGGTAGTTTGAGGGGTTAAGTGGACTTTACCTTTTTTTTTATTTTTTTATTTGTCATAAATGCAATGTGAAACTAAATTCACATTTATATTAAAATCCAAAGATGATATATATATATTTTTTTTTTCCAAAAATTAAATTAACCCAAATAAATGTTGGTCTATTTTGTTTAAAGTCCAATCCCATGCCCAAACCCGATACTCTCGGGTTGATTTTAGAAAACCCAAATACGAGCAGTCGTTCTGAAAATGCGTAAAGGAAAACCGAGTCCATATTCAATTCTTCAAACCCACCTCTCCTGATCGTAGCGAGAAACCAATTCCTCTGGTAAAAGAAACAGAAAAGCATTTCCATCAACTTTCTCCGTACCGGCCTAATAGGTAATCTACAACTTCATTGATTTGCATAAAATGATATTTTTGAATTGTAAAGTTTTGTTCTTTTTGAATTATATGCGGATTTTTATCGCTGTAAACTCTAGGAAATTGAATTCTTAGTACTGGGTTTTCTGCGATCCTCCTGTGTTGTTTATTAATGCAAGTGAAATTGGGTCTGTCTCTTTCTTGAAGCTAATATTGCATAGGAATCTAAGTTCCATGCCTTTCAAAATGACAGTTTTAAACCCTTTTTGGGCCAAGTGATAGTCTTAAGTAATTCGTCTTTGTAGTAGAAGTAAAAATTTTACTGACCTTTTGATTTGCACTGGTAAATTTGTTTATAATGAAGGACCTAAGGTTATTGTGTGTTCTACGGTGATGTCTTTAATTTTACTATGGCGATTTCGCGGATTTTGTTCTTTGGAAACTGGTCTCTGGTGAGAATAATTGATTTTTTGACAGTTCATCTCAATTGCTTTTAAGACTTTAGGGTGTTATTGTTAGAATTTGGAGAATATAAGTGTAAATTGGTCTGTATGAATTTGAAAGCTGAAGAATTTAGTGGTTTGTTGAAAAAGGATGAATATCACAAAATTAACATGACTATGATCAAAGACTAATAGCTTATCTAGTAAATTTTAGAGTAGGTTGAATAGGGGTACGCTTCGCTAGTTGAAATGTTCTCATACAAATTGAATTCGGTGTTGACTACTTTTAGAATGAGTAATGCTATATACCACACCAATATCTCACAAATATCTTACCATGTTAATGTGCTAGGGTCTAGAAGCTATTGCATATTTTTTTCTTAACAAGGATTGATCCAAGGGCTATTACTCCCTGTCACGTCTGCATAGTAGGATATTTGTGGGATATTAGTGTGGTATATGGCATTTCTCTTTTGGAATATGTCCCTTTGGTTGGAATAGGAAAGACATCCTGAGTGCAGATTGCTTTTAACTGTGAACATAACAATGGTATTGATAATTGTGGAATGCTGTAGAAAGAACACAGTATTTTCATTGTAGATATTATTTTGGTCAATTTGTTTGTGTACATCTATTCTTTTGTGTCTTAATTATCTGAACCTTCATGAAGAGGGGTGCTTTGTTAGGTCAAAACTCTTTCTTAAAGGATATATTTTATCTTTTGTGTGTGTGTGTGTGTGAGTGTTTTCAAAGCCTGTAAAATGGTAATGGAAAGAATTCATGTTAAAAAGAGTGAAAGAGCTGGCTTTTGTTGTCATGGCGTTAGAATGATGGATCAGGGTATCAGTTATCCCAAGAGATCACGGCTTTGAACTAGATGCTTGCATACTTTGGAAAGTTAAAAGGCCTCAAAATGGTTTTTGGCATATCATCAGTGAGTAATAAGTTACCCTCAACAATTGTTCTCCTCTTTATGGAACTTGCTTTGCTTTGCAACTTTTTTTTTCTCCTCACATTGTATATATTGAGTGTCACCCAAATTTGGTTTACTTCTGGATGTGCTAGGCATTATTTTTTGGCTGGGAGGTTCCCTCCTCGTTTTGCCTTGACTTAATAGTTTAATAGTTGGAGCATCATGTATTTGCTTAGAATTGAAACTATAAGCTTTCGTTTGTGCTTTGGAATTCAGATATTATTTTGCAGTGAAATTTCTTTGTGCTGCATAGGATGAAAATTCAATTTCAAGCTCATTTATGTACAAAGGGACTAATATCGAGTTCCAAGGCTCTGATTCCACTGAACCCTGAGGGTTCTGTTGTTTTTGCTTCTATTCACTTGTTAATATTTGATCAAAGTGTCTGCTACTACCTATAAAATTGCTGATTTCTCTTCTTTGTACTTGCATTACAGGCAGTTAAAGCCAAGAACATCAGAATGGAATTAGCAGACAAGGCAGTTGGGTTTCTTTTATCTTTGATCAGCTTATCCATATTCACGTATTATACTTTCTGGGTCATCATTCTGGTCAGTTTACCTTCAATTTAATTTGATCTCTTACTTTTACACAAAAATTAAAAATGATAATGATATTAAAAGGCATAGTGTACCATGTGACTACCTATTAATGCTGTGTACTCATATCTTGTGATCTTTCAGCCATTTGTAGACGGTGATCACTTCATTCACAAGTATTTCCTGCCGCAAGAATACGCCATACTAATTCCCGTATTCGCTGGTGTTGTGCTTCTTTGTTTCTTATGCGTATTTATTGGATCTGTCATGCTTAAATCCAAAAAGAAGAAGGCTTAATGGAATTAGCTTAGTCTTCTTTTTTTTTTTTTTTTGGTTCTTTGAAAATTACCTAGAATTTTTACTTATTTTTCTTGTTTCTTTCCCTTTTTTTTCCTTCACCTTTTCTTATCTAGATGTGTGTCTTTGTTTTGGATTTGCTGCAGTTTGCAGATTTTGTGTATCTGTCTCATTTATAATACTATTGGAAGAAACTTATTTTGGAATATTATAAATGAAATACTTAATTTACTTTATTTTGGTCATAACTTGTCGATGGTTCTCAGCACAGCACACATCATAGAATGCATACTTACAAGATTAATGGCATGGATACTTTTCTTTCTTTCTTTCTTTCTTTTAGAAGAAAATGTCTGTTAGCAACAAGTTAATTAATGGGATATTCAACCATTGTTCTTCAGAGACAATTTGAAAAAAAGAAGATACATTGACATAATTCATGAAATGTAAATCAATTTTCACCAGATAAATGTTCCAACCATTGTGCTTTTTATATACACAGCAAAGCCATTTGATCACCTCAGTCCTACTTATCAGTACTTGTCCAGTATGTTTGATTCAACAAAAGGAAGAAATTCCCAACACCAATATTGGAAAATGGGCAATATTTTAAAAACCAAAGGGCACAAGACTAATCAACCAATCAAAACAAAAGGCTCACATATCTAAGATTTTTCTTTTTCCAAGAAATGGGGGAGATTGAAGATTGTCAGGCAGAATATGGTTCATGAAAGAAATTAATCAGCCCCGGCATAATCAAAAAATTGTAGCTTTGTGGCATGTTGGAATTGTTCATCAATCTGCTGGCGTGGAAATTTGTCTAACCTGCAAGAAACAAAAAGCACATAATAAATTTGCTGCAGAGTCTGTTTCACAATGAACTGCATGTGCCTGACGATAGTAATTTTCATCTTTGAAAAATCATAATATTGAAGAAGAATAAAAAAAAAAAAAAAAAGAAGAAAATTTGGAACAAAGCACATGCAAGCTGGATCTTGCCAAGATACAACTATATATGCCTATGACCGAAACACCCATTGCCCAAAAACCAAAAATTATAAATAAAATTATCATAAGAACTTGATCAAGTCGAAGATAAAGATCATTTGCATTCAAATAAAGAGATGCAAAGCTCCTTCATAGTCTCCTACATATATATATGATTTCAATTTGATTACTGAAACATTGATTTTTTCAAGATCCTCATCCATTAATTTAATTAATTAATTAATTAATTTCCTCGAGATTTTCACAACTAGCAGATCTTTGTTTGAATAGAAAGACTCCAAAGTGAACACAAAATGATCATATATATGCCAAGAACAAATATATATATATATATAAGAGATCAAAGAAATTAAAGGCATACCAAAAACAAATCCCATTGTTTCATTAAATCAAGCCCATGAATTATCAAATGCAGCGGAGTTTATCGCCTGAGAGAACTCGTGAAAATTAATTCTTCCATCTCCGTCCGTATCCGCCTCCTTTATCATCCCCGTAAGCTCCTCCGCCGTAAGCGCGTGCCCCAACTTCGCCATAGAGTGCGCCAACTCAGCCGCCGTGATAAACCCATTTCCATCTCTATCAAATATTCCAAACAGCTGCCTTAGCTGCTCCTCCGTATAAGGAGACTTCGCCGGAAGAAGCTCTGGCGCCACAAGCGCCACGAACTCCGAAAACTCGACCAAACCGTTGCTGTTCTTATCGGCCTTTTGGGTCAACGTCTCGAGCTGCTCCGGGCTTGGTTTCAGGCCAAGTGATCGTAAGAGCGATCCTAGCTCCAGCTGCGTGAGGCTCCCGTCATTGTTCCGATCAAAAGAACGGAAGATTTCTCGCAGCTCGGCGATTTGATCGTCGTCTAACTCGACCCGTTTCTGATTGCTCATGTCAACAGCAAAAACGTCTAGATTATTATATTACTTTTGTTTTTGTTCGAATATCCAGATCTATAATAAGACTGGAACAACGACATAGACACACCCTTTTGTCTTCTCTGCATGGATTCCTAGGAATCACCGAACCCCAACTCTTTTAACATTGCATTTTCTTATACATATATCTATATATATGTTTTTTTCGAGGGGGGAGAGATCGATAGATCAATTTTTCTTTTTGTCTTTGCGTACCTGAAGAGATGATGAGGGTTTGAAAGATCCGAGATCTACTTTACTTGTATATCGTTCTTCTTCCTCCTCTTTTGATGGAGTTTCCTTAACCACTAGCAACCCCACTAAATTATGGATCAGGATTCCTTATAAATTGTATATTCTAAAATAATGTGAATTTAGGCCGTGCCGGGCATCAAACGGCTTGAAAAATACTATTTATTAAAAATGTGGCATGTTACCAGCGTAGTCAAAAATGATTTTCTTTTCAAAAAGCTTTCTTTATTGTATATTTTAAAATTAAATGATGTGAATTTAGACCGTTTCTTAACGAACGGCTTAAAAAATGCTATCTATTGAAAATGTGGCATGTCACTTACGTATTTAAAAATAATTTTCTTCTAAAAAAGCTTCTTCTTTATTGTATATTCTAAAATGATGTGAATTTAGACCGTTACTTGCATCGAACAGCTTAAAAAATGCTATTGATTGAAAATGTGGTATGTTACTAAAGTAGCCAGAATGATTTTTCTTTACAAAAAGTTTGTTCTTTCAATATTTTGTTCATATTCTCCTATAAATTCAATAAATCAACCATTAAATTTGTGAGATCCACTATTGACTTATGTAGAATCCACGTACGTCTACAAATTGAATTGTTGATTTGTAAGATGTAATGTGCAAAATATAGAGAAAATATTGACCCTTAACATTTCTCTTTCTCAAATGCTAATGGTATCAAATCTTTTACAAAGAGATAGATACCAAGATGATGTTGAGCTTATTCATTGATACCCGTAACATTTCTCTTAATTATTCTTTTTTGATAATTAATTTTCAATAAATAAGCTCCCTATCATTTTGAGACCTCTTTTTAAAAAGCGTGCTCGATAACCTCTATGAAGATAAATATTAAAAATTAACAAATCTTTTAGCAAGATAATGTGAAGCTCATTTCTCTTAACTTAAAACTTTTTTACAACATGAATGTAAGAACTCGGTACAATTCGGTACAAAAATAGCCCGATTTCACCTAATCTTAGAAGTTATAATATCCTAAAAACTTAAAAGAGAAATTTAATTGGGGGTGCTTCCTTAAATTTATCTGATAACCTAATGATCAGCCTTTGATTAAAGGATGATCACCGACAAGGAAAAGGAAAAGGATGGATGACGTGGACGTGATTGATGATTAATATTTGGAAGATTAATCATTGGATCAATCAATAGGCGGGAATTCCGTGCCTATGGAATACGATAGATTTTTATTTTCTATATTTAGAAAAATGTTATCACGTGATTTTCAAATGTTATTCCGTGCCTTAATTAGGTATTGTAAAAATAATTTTAGAACATTTTTTTATCGTATTGTTTTTTTTTTGGAAAATTTCATTGAAGACTCCCAAACTTCTACCCGTTTTGAAATACTCTCCATAAACTTCAAAATCTCTCAATTTAGTCCCATAAACTTTCAATTGCTCTTAATTTGGACCCTTCTGTCAATTTTAACCGTTAAAAATACAAAAAATACCAAAATATCCCTGATTTTTGTTTTTTTTTTTTTTTAAAAAAATAAAAAAACATTTTGAAAGTTAAAATTTTATACATAAGTCAGGGGTATAAACGTCATGTAACGTTTAAAATCATGGAGGGGGTCCAAATTGAGTATAATTGAAAAGCCGAGGGGACTAAATTGAGAGATTTTGAAGTTTATGGAAGATTTATCAAATCTAACGATGAAGTTCGGTCTTTAAATTTAAGTTTCCCCACCCCTCTAATTCCCCACCCCCCCCTTTTTTTTTTTTTTTTTTTTCATCATATTGTTAATTGTTTAAATTTAGGGGAAATTACCTTTTGCCCCCATAAACTACATCGCATTTTCACTTTACCCTCATAAACTACCAACTGTGACATCCGACCCCCATGAACTACCCATTTTGTATCCAAAACCCTCATTCCGTCAGTCAAAAGCGTTAATTCAGTCGGTTAAAGTGACAATGCGTTGTAGTTCATGTGTGCAAAGTAACAATGCGTTGTAGTTCATGGGAGCAAAGTAACAATAAATTGTAGTTCATGGGGACAAAATGAAAGATAAACCGTTTGAGTTAACGCATTTGACTGACGAAATGAGCCTTTGACTGACGGAATGAGAGTTTTAGGCACAAAATGATAGTTCATGGGGTGATGTGTCACAATTGATAGTTCATGAGGAGAAAGTGCAAAGACGTTGTAGTTCACACGGGCAAAATGTAATTTCTCCTTAATTTTAATTTTTTCATTAGAAAAAGAAAAATTTAGATATCGGAATTTTATTTTATTTTTTTAATTTTTTATAGCACCTAAGCTTAAAAAAAAAAATAAAAAAAAATAAAAAAATAAAAAATAAAATTCAGTACATGTGTTGCTTTGGTGGAATTGCGGGTGGTGTAAGGGAATATTAGCTAATTACGTGTCTAAGAAAAATAAAATAATTAAAACAGAAAGGTAGAGCATTGACTGAGGACGGTGGGTGGTTAATTAAATCATCTTATTTGATTATAAAGCAAATGATGGGGACAAAGATTTCTTGCAGATGTCGGAAACTATTTTTCAACTCAATTTATAAAATTGTTATTCGTTTATTTTTGATAATTTTATTTAAAAAATTTATAGATTCAACATAGTTTTTTTTTTTAAAAAAAATTTGTCCAATGATGGGAACACAAGAATGAGATGAGGGTATTGAAAAATGATGTGGTTTAGGTGGTGTAAAGAAAATTACAAGAAATCTATTGTAAAAAGTTTTTTTTTTATTTTTTATTTTTTTATTTTATAACCATTACATTAATATAAAATAAAGAAAAATGCTAGATATTATAATTATATATAATATTTATCCAATAAGACTGACCTAACATTTCTAACTCTTGGATTAATTATTATTAAATAAGAAAAATGTCTAATGATCGATTTGGAGTACCATATCAACATTGTTGGACAATTGTAAGATAAAAGTATAGTATCTATTACTGCTTTAAAATAAAACTACAAAAGAAGGGAGTGAGGGATCCTGACAAACACCCCCCATAATAGTCACTACACTACATGAAATTAAGATTCATGGTTCATTTGAGTTTGCGATTTCAAAATGTGCGATTTGATAATGCAATTTTGAAAAACACAGTTAATTATTTTGTAAAGTCTCAATTTGAACTTTAAAATCGCAGTTTAGTTTTTAGTATTGTGCGATTTAAAAGTGAATATTTTTCTACTTTTGAAATTGTAATTTTTAAAAAACGTACTCCTAGATGATATATTTTTTATGATTTGGTTTAAAATTATACTTTTGGTCTACGAAATTACAATGCCAAACATACTCTACAAATAAAACAAGAAATTGATCTAAATAGATCTGATCCCAAAGTTCTTGGACCAAAAGGTCGATGAGAGAGCTATCTTGAAGGTGGTATAAGTACGTTAGGTTGTCCGATGATTGGATAGCTGAAAAAAGAGTTTACTATCGTGATTGCAATGAGACAATCGATGAAGATCACTTTTCTCCTATCATTGGACAAAAAAACATGATCTGCGACGACTCTAACAAAAGAGTCATTCTTTTATTGAGGTAGGAGGTAGGGATAGGCTCTTAGAGGGAAAAGCTGAAACAAGACATTACTGAAGGGGGTAACGCGTGTACCTCATGAGCTAGTGGAGAGGGCGGATTGTGGGGTCCATACGCCGGTGTAGAGGTTCGTTGTGGATCTGGGACGGGAAGGCTAGTGGAGAGGTGCTTGCGTGGCGGAGATCGACGGACGACGACAAATTTAGTCCTCCTGAATGCTTCACTAGGGACTGCATGATTATAACATTAAAGTCAAAGGTGAAAGTATATGCAATAATGTGTTACGAGCCTAGTATTGTAGTCCTATTCCAATAAAGAGGTGTACTCCACTATAGGTTAATAGTAACATTTTAATCATTTCCTAAGAGCATTCCCAGCAGCTTCCTCATCATTTTCCCTAAATTTAAGGATCCAAACTCCTTTTTGCTTCCCTATGTCAAAATACACCACAATAGCTCCCTTAATCATTCCCAATAGTATTAAAATATTATTATTTTTATTTTACTTTTTTTATTTTATTCTTTTAATTTATTAAACAAACTTTCTCTCTCTCCGTCATATTTTCTTCCCTCCGAAGGTTCTGTTTCATTTTTTTGGATTTGATTTTCAGAATCCAAAAGAGGTAGAGATTTTCAGAATCCAAAAGAGGTAGATTTGATTTTTTTGGATTCTTTTAATTTTTTGGATTTGATTTTCTTCGCTCCGATGATTTTCCGTTCCATTTCGTTTTTCTCTCTCTCCCTCCGTTTCATTCTTTCCGATGGGCTCGGCGGTGTTCGAGAATCTGAAGCAGAGGCCCCAGACCCCCTTTTTCAAACACAAAGCAGAGGCCCCAGTTGTGGTTAAAATCCAGCAAGTGAATCCTTCTTTGGCAACCAAGCTTGAGGATTTTTCATCCCTGCCAAGGAGGTGAAGCAAGGACTCCAGAGATTTGTTCTTGAACTCGATCCCCTGATTTGCAACCTGGTAAAGAGGTCCCTGATGAAAAACACCAAGCTTTTATGGAAGAGCAAGGACCTGGGTGAGAGAGAACATGGCGCTTGACTGGTGGAGGACCTCGGTGTCGTCCGGCCGTTTGGTGAGGTGGGAGAGAGAGACGTGAGAGGAGAGAGGAGAGAGGAGAGAGAATTTTTTTTTTTTAATATAATAATCATATGGATCGCTACAGTAGAACCCAATACATTGGGTTCTACTGTAGCATCTGATGGTTTAAGGAACCATTTAGGGAATCTGCTGTAGGACATTTTTTGTGATTTTTTGGACATATTCCCTACATATAGGGAACAGACTCCCTTATAGGGAGTCTGCTGGGAATGCTCTAATAAGGAGACTTAGTCCTCTCCTAATAAGGAGACTTTCTCCACTACCTTGTAAGTCAAGTAAGGATATTCTCTTTTATTTTCCTAGTCTAGGTAGTATTACTTTTACAAATTTTAGAGGGATTTGACCTAAATTGTAGTTCTATTTAAATCCATGTTTAGGGTGCAATGAAGCTTGCAAAATTAATTCTCAAACCTAGTGTTTGGAGGCATAGGAACCTCTGATTTCCTATCGTTAATTATGTAGCGAAAATAAGTCAGAATAAGAAGCAAGATCCTGCTTCTTTTCTGGTGGTGAATTAATGTAACACATGGATATATTAGGAACTAAATATTTTAAATTATTTCTTTAACTTTTTTTTTTTTTGCCAAGAAATTCCTTCTTAGCTAAAACAACTTTAACAATTTTCATCTTTTTAAGAGCACTAACATCAAACTCCCTATAGCCCATTCCATTCCTTATGTTTAGGGAAAATCTAAAAAAATACCAATATCAGAAGTCTTAAATATAACTAACATCAAAGGGCATCTACAGTATTGGGAAACACTGTAAACGTCCAATGCATTATTAAATTATAAAAAATTGATTCTATCTCATCTCTCCTTTACATGTCTTAACAATTCTCTCTCCTCTCTCTGAAAAAAATAAAAGAATTTATTGTGATTTTTTTTTTTTTTTTTTTTTTTTTATAGGGAATCAAAAAGTAGTTTTATTTTCTAAATTAAAGAAAAATGGTTGAAAACTGCTGCTAGTGATCTATCCTAATGTATTTTATTATTATTTTTTAATTTTAGCTACGGTCGATTTTATTAGGTAGATCAATTTTTTCATAGAATACGATGAGAATTGGAGACGGTGACATTACTTTGTTACATATATATATATATATATAAAAGAAGAGTACAAGAAAGAAATATATATATATATAAGAAGAGTACAAGAAAGAAACAGAGCACTGAAATATCTCAAAAGTAACCCAACTGTTTTAACCACCAGAGCTTTCTCTCACAGAGAGTGAGTTTTAGAACCCTAGCCCTCAGGAATGCAGATTTCAGGAGCAATCAACAACTTGTTGGTGGTAATTCCGTCGACCGGTAGTTTCAGGTCCCCAAAATTCAGGCAATTTCTTTCTGCTGGATTCCCCAGAGTATGCTACTTAATCGTTTTCTTGCGGCTCTTTATACGTGTTTGTTTGTGTACTATCAATCTCTTATGCTGCGCTTGGTTTCTCAGAATACTTGGGAAAGTGAAAGAATCGTAATTTCCTTTTTGATTTTTAAGTTTCTGTATTTTGGGAGTGGAGGAAACTATGACTGATGCGCTTTTGAAATGAGGGTTGTGGTTTGTTTGGTTGCTGGGAAATGCCAGGAAAAGGAAGAAATATGAAAATTTTTAACCTTTTTTTTCTCCTTTTGCCTGAAGGCGAGGAAAATGAAACCTTTACACATGTGATTGATTTGCTCTCTGGGTTTTTTCCTTTAGCCCCATTTGTTTTGAGGAGCTATTTTTTTTTTTTTTTTTTTTTTTAATTTTTTTTTGGGAATGTGTTTGCTGCCTTGCCGTAATTTGGTGAAAGCACTTGTGTAAATAATGAACTGTTACAGATTGAGATTATCTTGTCAGTTGCTGTTGAGGAATGATTGTTTATCTTGGACACTACGGTTTCTGTATGGTCTTGTTGTGATGCAGCATATTGTGTTGATGGATAATCCTTATCATTTTCTATTATGTAAATTAAACTTTTGGTATATATGATTGACTAATTATTTTGGGTTTCCATTTTACCGTTGGTCTTGGGTTGCCAAGCTCAAATGTGCAAGGTTTGAGTCTTGGGAGTGACCATTACATACAGATTACTGAAGGGTAGAACCGTATCCAAGTCACACCAAGACTCTACCTATATAGGTCCAACACTAGATAATGACGCTTATATAGATGTCAAATTGTAGAGAGGCATACTTCACTAAAGCTAATTTTAGGTGCTTGATTAACTAAATAATTAAAAAAAAAAACAAAAGAGGAAAAATTGAAAGGTAACTATCAAGGAAATGAAGTTACTTGGACTAGACACTTTCAAGAAGTGATGTCTATTGACTACATTTGTTGATTCAACTATATGTATCTACTGGTTGGCCCTGAAGGTTGACTTAATAGTATATTTGTTAGTTCCTTTTTAACAGAGATCATGATTTTTAAGATTTATATAGGGAGAAACACAAATATGGAGATATTAATTATGAGTGCTGAAATCCTGTTAAGAACATTGCAACTTGTACATAATGGCATTTAGTTGAATACTTTCAATGAGCGGTATGAATCATACTTTACATAGTGACAATTCATTGTTTTGTTGCTGAGATCATGTCTGGAAAGAAAAGAAAAGATGATATTCATCTCTTATGTGCTTTTGATTTTAGAGGCCTGGGAACAAAAAGATTCCTTGTAATTAAGCCTAATAAAACTATGTGGCCTGCCTACCTATCTAAAGATACAAACATTTATGTGACTTAACTGAGGTGAAATTGTGATTTTACAGAGGCAAAAGCATAAATCCTCTTCAGATTAACACATGTTCATTTTCTAGACTAGCAGATTGAGGG
The DNA here is from genome assembly GCF_901000735.1 of Corylus avellana. NCBI lineage: Eukaryota > Viridiplantae > Streptophyta > Magnoliopsida > Fagales > Betulaceae > Corylus > Corylus avellana. Next base: position 12,324,444 of record NC_081543.1, on the reverse strand, counting down.
TTAGAGAAAATAGCAAGAGAAGTGAGGCAAATCTATACATTTTAGACCATACTCTTACTATGTTTGGTAGTAAAAATCATAAAACTAAGGTCCATAACTTTAATGTCAAATTCCCTACTGTAGTGCTTGAAGATCCATGCGTCATGAATTGCGGAATAGATACAAGATGCTTGATATTTGACATTCTTCTTCTCCTCCTGTTCTTTCTCTGTCTCAAACGTAATGCACTATTTTCCAGAATTGTCCTTCATTTTGCATTCCCAAGCTTGGGACTGGACTGCACAAATGTCGAGAAAGAGGCTTCACTGTGAAAGCCTCAGGGGATTCAAGCGATAATTTTGTTCCAGTTGCTCCTCTTGAATTTGAATCCCCAGTTGGTCAGCTTTTGGCGCAAATTTTGCAAACCCATCCTCATCTACTGCCTGCAGCTGTTGATCAGCAACTCGAGAGCCTTCAAACTCATAAAGATTCCCAGAGTGAAGAAACTGCTTCATCTCAAGATCTCCTTTACAAGTAAGTACTGTGGTCTCTGGTCCTAATATTTATTGTTATTTTGTGATCTCCTTTTGGCTTTGATTTTAAGGTAAATAAGTAAGCCTTTTGATTTCAGAAGAAGAATGTAATTCTAATGTTAGACTGGGGCTTTGATTTCAAATAAAATGCCAGACTTCAAAAAGTCCAAGAAAATAGGTAGGCATTAATAGAAGAGGTGATGCTATAGTTTGTAGTATTAGCCACTTCATGTGCAAGTGGCAGACTGCTTCACTGATTTCTTTTATCTCACCCCTATTTTTGGTTACATTTTATTTTCACCATTATTTTGGCCCCACTAATCTTGTAAATCTGGCTCTGCTACTAGTCAATGAAGTAAACTCTTTATATGTCATAGCCATTATGGAGTTAATTGGTGTCTCCTAATATTCTGAGAGATTCTGATGCTTTCTTCAGTAATTGATAGACTAGCATTATTCATTACTTATCAAAAAAAAAAAAAAAAAATTGATAGACTAGCATTATGGATAATGGATTGCAGGTTCCTTGGTAGTGGTATGGCAAACTTATATATATATATATGCGTGTGTTTGATTGTGATGCTAATATCTGTAGTGTCAAATACTTGATTAGAAGTAACCAGTTGAGGAAAACCAATAAGCTAGAATATGAAAGGATCTTGAGGATTGAGTCTAAAAATTTGAGGTCATCATCATTAGGGATGTACTATATTCTCTTTGGGTCATGGTCATTATTGACTTTAATGGCGTCCCTCAATTGAAAATTTTGAGAGATTTTATTAGTACAGCTTATTCTTACAACACTTCCCCAGCTTTGATCATCATTCATAATGTTTGTATATTCGATTTTGAAAGGTTACAGATTTGACATGATGGTTACTCTGCTGGGTTATAAAGCAGAACATCAAAATTTTTCTAGGGCCTCAAAAGTACCAAGGAAATGGGCTTATTTTATTTGATCTTGGGTTGGAATAAATTTTTGACACAATAGTGCAATAAGTTCTACAGGGACCCTTGGAGAATTTAGCTTTCGATATTAGAGATTATAAACATGCTCACACTCAGAACATGCACTTTTTCGAGTTCCTATGTGGCAAACTGAATGTAGCCACCGCCCTGGATAACCTTGATTATTTCTCTATCCTAAGAAATTGAAAGATTGAAAGATTTTGTTGAAATTGTTCTGTTGGAAATTTCCCAAAAAGCTGACCATTTTGCACGGTTCGTGGGGCACTTGAGTCAGCCACTGGCACCTGATTGCTTCATGGCCCCTAAGCTGCTTTCTAATTTTTCCTTTTTAATCTAATTATTTGTTCTGTAAGTGATGCGTATAACCAAATGAATACCTAGAGAATTACTTACCCTAAGTGTACCACTATAAATGCTAATAATGGTATTCCATAATAAACAATATCTTTTGCAGATGTATTGGCTTTCATCCATGTATCTATTTATTTTATTTTATTTTTATCATTTCAACATTTATCTGCTAAATTGTTCAATTGCTGGTAATATAAAGTAACCAATTTAAACTAGAGCTACGTATTTTAGGAGAATTGCTGAAGTCAGAGACAAGGAAAGGCGTAAGACACTGGAAGAAATAATATACTGCTTAATTGTACAGAAATTTGTGGACAATAACATTTTGATGATCCCAAAGATATCAGCAACCTCAGATCCTACTGGCCGTGTGGATTTTTGGCCGAACCAAGAGCAGAAACTAGAATCTGTTCATTCTCCAGAAGCAATCGAGATGATACAGAGCCACATATCTCTTGTACTAGGGGAGCGACTCGTGGGCCCTCTTGATACAATTGTTCAGATCAGCAAAATCAAACTTGGAAAGCTATATGCTGCTTCAATAATGTATGGATATTTTCTTAAAAGAGTTGATGAACGATTTCAACTTGAAAGAACCATGAAAACTCTTCCTGTTGGTTTAAGACCAGAGCAGGTAAGTTTTGAAGATCCTACTCGGCCAAAACAGCTCTGGGATCCAGATTCCTTGATCCGGGTATTTCCCAATGATGGTGGAGAGAGTGATGGGGGAAGTTTCATGGATACTGATGAAGGCAAATCATACCGACTGAGATCCTACGTTATGTACTTGGACGCAGAGACTCTTCAGAGATATGCTACTATAAGATCCAAAGAAGCTATTTCCTTGATTGAAAAGCAGACACAGGCCCTGTTTGGGAGGCCTGACATCAGGATCGCCAATGACGGTTCAATCGACACGTCTAGTGATGAAATACTTGCAATTACTTTCAGTGGATTGACAATGTTAGTCTTGGAGGCAGTTGCATTTGGATCATTCCTATGGGATGCAGAAAGCTATGTTGAATCCAAATACCACTTTGTTAAAAGCTAAAAAAACAGTAGCATTCATATCTGTTGATACTCACTGAGGCTGTACAGTCTGTAATGTGTCGAGAATGGTGTAATGGGTTTATAGTATGAGTAAGAGTGGATTTAGTGGTAATTTTAAAAGCCAAAAGTGTAGGAGTGACAGTATGTGTAACATTTCTCTTTCGGTACATACAATAGTCAGGTATTTTGTTTTTTAAGAGATGCATACGGCTTTCCTTACCTAACAAGTAAAAATCTTAGCCCTAATGGCTTATAGAGGAAGTCTGTAAAAATGTAAACAGAGAAATAGAAAAAAAGGACTATGATTTGAAATTAGTTGTGTTTTGTGGAAGAGATTCCATTGTTGTACAAAGAGAGAAGCCTAGGATAAGTTTTGGACTCGGGAAAGATGCTTACAGCTAACCCTCCAGTGGACGTATCTACTTTTGTTCAGACAACTTAATGGCAAGCCAAAAAGCTTGCTGGAGTTTAATTCCTGAAATACCAGATTTTCATGAATAAGGAGGATCCCTCCATGTTGTCACTACACCAGAAACAGAAAACTGTTATCTTGTACAAAATCTCATTTTCTCAACTCTTTGTCTTTAACGTGCCACTTCGGCCGGTCCGGTGTGAAGAGTAGCCGTACTCTAATATGATGGATCCCTGCTTCGTCTCATCATTTACTTTGACCAAATTTCTGTTACAAACTTAAATGTTAAATCCGTAGTGGAATAAGTTCGACTAGGTTTTTAAAGGAAATTTGATCCTCCTTCTCTCCATTAAATTTATTCAAGAGGTTGATTTAAATAGACTTATGAAAATATACTAATGTAAAATAAACACAAGACTCTTAACTACAATTGACAAACGACTTCTACTATAATTATTGAAAGACCCAACTAAAATTCAAATCCAATCTACTCAAGAGGTAGATAGAAAGAAAGACAGACTTCCAATTCCAAGCATCATAGGGCTGTAACATTAACCAAAAAACAACAAAAGTGGAACCTCGTACAACAACCCTAAATCTAGAAATGGGTCAAAGACTCAAAGCATGATCCAAAAGAATCTTGGCCCGCAAGCCAAGAAAAGGGTCACTGTGGAGGCTTGTCTAAAAGATACTACTATATTGACTTGGGTAGCATGATAATTAATTAACACATCTAAATTCCAAACTTCTCCGGCTAAATGCTTACATGTATAACTTATGTGGTGGATTATCATTTTTTATTTTTATTTTTTTTATTCTTATATTATTTAGGGTTATTCTTCTGCAACTTTCACTTTCCAACCCAGAAAAAAGAAAAAGAAAAAAAAAAAAAAAAAAAAAGAGTTGCTTTTGGGCAGCTTCTTCCAAAGAAAAGATGCCATGCCATCCCCCTAAGATGCTGGCTGTTAAACCTTTTCTTAATGAGTAATCATACTCATTAAGAGGGAGCTTTGTCTCATGCCTCTTTAGATTGCACGCATGCCACAAACGCGTAAAACATGGGTCTATGTAATTTTTCCAAATTAAGATTATTAATTGTTGTTAACGATTTTTTTATTTTATTATTTTATCTTTTTTGTTCTTTTATTTTTTATCTTTTTATTTTTTTCTATTTAAAACATAAAATATTTCTTTTTATAGAAAACTACTTTTATTTATTTATTTTTAGGTCACGTTAAAAACATTTTTTCAAACAAAAAACAAAAAATACCCTCATAGACATATTTGTAAATATAAGTGATCTGCAGGCGATAACATGAATGCATAACAAAATAAAATTTGCATTGGCGTGGTAATATATATATATATAACAACATATATACCGCTAAATCAATAAAATAAATAATTTTCATTTCATTTGAAATAGAGACGTTCATAATCGATAAACAATTAATTGAGTATAAATGACGCAATATTGGAACTTACTGCATCACTTGTTCTAACTTATAAAAAAAGTGGGATTTTTTTTTTTTTTTTTGAAAGGTGTTTTATATTTTAACTTATAATTGGTTAATGGTTTTGAAAAAAAGTGTAGTGTTTTTTTGTTTTGAAAATTAAAAATAAAACGTTTTCAAAATCGTTTAGGAAAGTTTTTGATTGATTATATGTTTTGCATTAAGTTAATAAACAAATTTTTTTTTTTTTTTACATTGATGACCGATTTTTTTATAGTAAAAATAGATATACGAAAAAAGAGAGCTAAATAGAAATAATGAAGTAAAGGAGAAAGAAAGAGGAAAAAGAGTGATAAACTTTTGACCGTTTTAATAGGCTGTGAAGAAAGAGTGGAAAACCAGAGGTCAGAGTAAAGACAGCGTGGCACTTTAAAACGTCGCCGTTAGTCTCGCACGCGGTTTTCGGCGACTAAAGCGAAGAAGCTTTCTCTTCCGTCCCTTTAAACCGTTACACAAACACGGCTTCTATTTCCCAAACTACCCTCGACCGCATCAGATGACTACAAGGCGTGCTCTCACACGCTTCATCCCTGTTCCTTAACCTATTTTTCTCTGTGGACAATAATACCCACCCTCAGCAACTTGTTTTACAAAACTCTTCGATTATTACGAAAACCAACCCCTCACTTTCAAAAAGAAAAGAAAAGAAAAGAAAACCAACCCCTCATTATTAAAAATATATAACATTTGAAAGGGTAGGTTACTGTCACTCTCATTGCCAAAATTTCTAGAATAGTCAGGTAGATAATATGCCTTGCTTGACTTTATTTTATTTTTTTATTTTAATTTTTTAAATGAAATTATTTTTTTTATTTTGTAATGTCATCATTCCGATTCCAAAATTCGACACGTAAGTATTGTTATTGTCATATTAAATTAAATACAAGAGAAAAAAGAGAAAAATATATATTTTTCTCAATCGGTTGTGAACCACGCCTCATGAAGCGGAGGTCACTAGTTCGAATTCTCCATCTCCCTTCTCAACATGTCAAAATAAAAAATAAAAAATGAGTATCTATCTAGAGAAGGTGCATTTTATGCAACTTCATCATATAGAAAAGAAGAAAAACAACGACTCTTCGTATTTTGCAAGTTTCATATTGATATATATATTTTTTTTAATTTTCATACAATTTACAAGGAAAATACCAAATATTTTGAGTTGGAAATATTCAATTCTACCTTTATGTGCTCTCCTTTGTTTAGAAATACTTTTCAACCAAAAATGTATGAGATCCCTAGTGTTATAATAATAATAATAATAATAATAGCATTAGTAAAATATATTAGTTTTTATTACGTATTAGAAGTTTTACAAGGAATTCTACTAATTGGCCTTTTTATTTTTAAATATTTTTTCAAGGATTAAGCAATAGATTATTTTATTTTGTGGGTGATGGCTGATTATTCAATGCAAACTTCTGCATGCAACCTCCAAGAACTCATGTGAATCCCACATCATCTTGATTGTCATCTTCCCCTTGACTTTCAACCCCCAAAGACACCATTCTCCTTTGTTGGCAGCTGCATGATACATTGGCATATCAAATCTCCTAAATATTATTAATCAAACCCCTATTTGATAGACTAGAATCAATTAATCATCAAACCACCAATAATTTTAAAAACAATGACAAAATTCCAACCACCCCTACCATACAATCCTACTCCATTGTTGGCATCTTCACAAAATAAGCCGGAATTCCTACAAATCATCGTATTAACTGACATATATAAAAAGTCATTTAAATACGTCATATGAATTAATATAAAATAAGTGTGATAAATAAAGACGAAGAACAATATTAATGAATTATTCAAAATCATTACCCAATATCCTCAATTTGAATGATTAATTAGAATCAACCCCTAAACCACCATGATAAAGAAAGATCACAAATTTCCAACCACCCCTACTTTATAATCCTGCATAGTGGCCACCTCGTAATATCCCAACACAACAAGGGTATTCTCGTACACACCCATAATAAAGAAATCTCATAGAGCAGCCGCAAAGACCATTCGATCTCTTCTTTCTTTCCCTTCTGTCTCTCTATCTCTCTCTCACATTATATATCCTTTGCATTGAATTCCTTCTGCTGCTCTAAATACACACACACACACACACACATATATATATATACATAGACTTACAGAGAAAGCAAAGCGAGCGGAGAGGAGAGAGAAAACATAAGATAGAAAATAAAAGAGAAAACAAAAGCATGGATCGTTTACGTTGTTTCGGACCATCTTATAGTAGGCTCGGTTTATTTTCCCTCCTCCTCCCTCTCTTTTTCTTCCTTTCCAACGCAGCTTTCAACAACCTCTCCACCATTCCCTTCAACCCCGCCTACTCACCTCTCTTCGGCGACGGCAACCTCGTCCGCGCCCCCGACGGCAAAGGCGTCCGCCTCCTCCTCGATCGCTTCACAGGTATCTTCACCAACCAAAGCTGACATGGCGTGGTTCTTCCATTGATTTTTTAAATGGAAGAAAAGAACTTTGTTTATTTGTTTATTTGTTTATTTTTGATAGGTTCGGGTTTTATCTCCTCCAATCTATACAAGCATGGGTTCTTCAGCGCGAACATCAAGCTGCCGTCGGATTACACCGCCGGAATCTGTGTTGCGTTTTATGTAAGTATGATCATAACATCCTTTTTAGTAAATCGTTTGAATTTGTTTGTTTGTTAAGAAAAAAAAAAAAAAAAAAAGGAAACGGAAAAGAAAATAGAATTTTGATTGTCACGTATCATAAAGTTTAGATTTTTAACAAACCCATCAAAATTAAGGAAACAATTCAATTTTCAAGGCCTTAATTAGTCAGTTTTCCTTATATATACATATATACACGTAATTGCTCGTTGTACATATTGATGACATTCCTCCTCCATCTCCATGCCCCGCTAAACCATCATGCATAATGATTACATGTCATCATGATCATCATCGTTGAATTTTTCATATACTGATCATTACAGACATCAAACGGCGACGTATTCGAGAAAAGCCACGACGAGCTAGACTTCGAGTTCCTAGGGAACCTTGAAGGGAAGCCATGGCGGTTTCAGACCAACTTGTACGGAAACGGCAGCACAAGCCGCGGCCGAGAGGAGCGTTACCGCCTTTGGTTCGACCCCACCAAGCAGTTCCACCGCTACAGCATTCTTTGGACGGCAAAAAACATCATGTGAGTTTTTTTTTTTTAATTAATCAATTTAAATATTTATCTCTTAATTTTGATTGTTCTTTCTGCTTTGGGAAAGTTTTTATGCACAATAGTTATTAACGTGGTACGCCTTTGTCTCCTTTGTTGTGTGTTTGTTTGACATCACGAGTGGGAAAGATGGGTTGGCGTTGCGTGTGAGATGAGACTTTTCTAATTAAAAGTTGTGGACAAGAGTGAATTCTTTTTTGAACTTGAAAATGATATATATTTATTTATTTTCTTTTTTTTCTTGAATTGTGCCAAAGATTTTTTGCTGTCTACTTTTCTCTAGTTAGGTCAATTTTTCTAGATTTATACTAATTTTGTTTAAACATGGGCATGAATTAATTTGTTTTCTAAACCGTTTTTCCTTGATATATGATGGTAACGCAAATTAATTGGTATATACCATGCCATATATAGATTGAGAATTGCAGCAAATATTTTGATTGCACTGAATTTTCACTATTCTTGCGGTTGAACCTTTAGGCTCACCTTCATCACCAAGGTGGACCGGAATTTTCTGAAAATCTTTGTCCTAATTTTAGAGGATTCAGACAAAAAATGAGAGAATGGTGTGGCGTTCAGGGCGTTCGAATAGGTGGGCCCCCTACTTCGGGTAGTCTGCAGACTTGTTCGGACGCCCCAAAATCTAGATCCCCTCGCCCTCGATCTCGGCCCGAATTCTTCTATACGATAGAAAGAGGACACGGGTCTAAATAAAAAAAAACTTAATTTCAATCTTAGTCCATAATCATGTGAAGTACTGCATTAATTTTTTATTCTTCATGGTAGGAGTTGCTGGAAAAATCCCCCCACCATATATATTTTATGATTCATAATATATATATATATATATATATATATATATATATATATATATATATATATGTAGAAGCAAGAAGATGACCATAATTAGTGAGTTTTGCTAGCTGGCATGGTTTACTGGCATGGTTTACATATAACGGCTAACACATTAATTATTAACTCTTTTTTTTTTCCCTTACCTAATACTTTCCTAAGTTTTTGACATTGGCTTTACTCATGTTAATCATGTAATTAATTCCTAATACAAATTGTAAAAAAAAAAATAATAATTATTATAACCCTAGTATTATATATCCTCTGTTATTGACTTGATTTTGTTTTTTTTTTTTTCAAATAAACAGATTTTACATTGATGAAGTTCCTATCAGAGAGGTTGTAAGAAATGATGCAATGGGCGGCGACTACCCATCAAAGCCGATGTCCTTGTACGCCACCATATGGGATGCTTCAAATTGGGCCACGTCCGGCGGCAAATACAAAGTGAACTACAAGTATGCACCTTTTGTAGCCGAATTCAAGGACCTTGCCCTAGAAGGTTGCCCCGTTGACCCTATTGAGCAATTCCCGGTAGCCAGCGTTTGTGCCGAAAAGGATGCTCACCTTGACGTCCAAGACTATTCCATTGTCACGCCTGAGCGCCGCCGTGCCATGCGCAAGTTCCGCCAAAATTACATGTACTACTCCTATTGCTATGATATGTTAAGGTACCCTGTGTCACCGCCCGAGTGTGTTATTATTCCATCGGAGAAGCAACGGTTTAAGGACACTGGAAGACTCAAGTTCGGAGGAAGCCACCGTCGCCAGTCAAGGAGGCGAAGCCGGGCTTCGGCTACTTCTTCAAGCTCTGATGCTAGTGTTTAATTGATGCCTATCGATATGTATGCCGTCTATCGATATGTAAATTGAAACTTTGTGATGTTGATTTTTTTATTTTTATTTTTTCATAACGTACATTAATATTTACTAAAATAAATATATATAAAACATTATCATAATAGACGCGTTAATTAAGTCATAGGGTTTCATTTCGCTTTTATTTGGCAAGACTTATCCCAAAGTCTCATACCTATAAGACCATAATAAATTGGACTTTGGATTTCCTTGCCAAGGATATTTGTATTTTGATATATCACTATATTGTAAAACTATATATTAATTGATGGCAAGTCTTGCAAAACTATTGTAAAACTAGATTGTCAAACTATCCCTTTAATTGGTTAAAGGGGATGGTTTAGCAACCCTAAAAAAGTTGGGTTAATTAAGGTGGACAAATTAATTATTTTAAGGCCAAAAAGGTAGTTCGGCCACTCCAATAACTTGCATGCCACCTCTGTGGCTTACACACAACATAAGCTTGGCATGCATGCAACCAACCCCTCTTTCTATCTCCTATTATGGTAGTACTAACCTAATTAATTTGGCTAAAACGAAGTCGAGCTTTTCTTGCTGCAATTGACGATGGAAGAAGATTTTGAGCTGGACTGTTAATGCTGCAGCTAGCTCCATTTATAAGAATTCATAGCCAAATTCTTATCCACTTATTTTCAATTTAATTAGGGAAGTTTGTAGAGAATTTATACTCATAACCCCTTTTAATAAAAATTATTAGCACCGCAATAATTGGCTAAGTATGGAGGCAGCAAAAAGTTGTTATGAGGATAATCCATGGAGAGACAACGACACTGTGATTAGCTTGGGGGCCGGCTCTTGATGGAGACGAGACAAATGAAAATGGTGTTCATTTTTCGTTGAAATGGAGGTTAACGTGGTGTTTAAGCTAATAGCCCAACAATAATGAAAGTGGTTTTTATTTTATTCTATTTTATCTTATCTTATATTTGGAAAGAATACAAATGAGTTTATAATTGGCAGGGCATGGGAATATTATCATATTCCCAGTTGGCTGGTGGCGGGTTTCGTAGCTCGATCTCCTCTTAAGCTGTTTGAATTTCTATAAAATTTGGACAACTTGATTACAACTTAATAACTGAGATTACAGTCCCTAAAGGGTACCTCAATCGGCTAGGAACCACGCCTTATGAAGCGGAGGTCACTAGTTCGAATTCTCCCTCCGCTTCTTGTGTGGACATCTCAAAAAAAAAAAAAAAAACCGAAATTACATACAAATTAGAAAAATGCTAAGAATACCAAAACTAGGACGGTAGTTAGAGAGCACCGATAATCCAACCAAGAGACCGTCCAAGTGCTTAGATTAATCAACATTAAAAAAACATGAATATTGTAGTACTCCAATCTCTTTTAGTTATGATCATAAAAAGACAATAATTAATTTTTGAGCCAATGGAGTTTCCGTCTAATGTCATATCAATTGGATTGAAGAATAAGCTTAATAATAGTGTAGTGTTAGAATGTCATAATCATGTATGAATGCAATTGGTTGTGATTATTGTAAGGTGGAAAAAAGAGCACCTCATCTTGTTTATTGGTTAATCTTGAACGAAAATGACTTTCTCAGCTTATCTTTATCGAAGAAGCAAGACCAAGTCTTTCTTTTCTTTTCTTTTTTTAATTATTTTTTTTCTCATTATAATTATTATTACTACCATGTTTATGCTGCAAAAAACAACGTTAACTTCAGTCAAACATCGACATTCATTCATAAATAAGCTGCTCTTTGAAGGAGTACTATTCGAAGCTAGAGATGATAGGATGACTCATTATTATCTTCTTCTTTTTCTTTCTTTTTTTTTTTTTTTTGGTGAGGGATGACCCGGGCCATTATAATTATCAATCAACCTCAATCACCCCCTTGACAGAATCTTGCCTCTGCTCCTCATACAGAATATCTAAATTAAATAAAATAATAAAAGAAAGGAAAATGGGAAATTGGATACTAATAAATGCAAGAGTAGTTAAACTACACCCATGCAAATATCACAAAGATGGTATTGGACCTATTGGTATAGGTGCTTCGGTTCAACCACCACGGCTAATTGTCACCAACTTTCACCCCCTACACCAAAATAAATAAATCTAACCATACTCACCAAATTTTTTTTTGGCAATAGTATATATATATGTAGAAAAATAAGGAGTATTTAATTCTGTAATATTATTTGCACAAATGTTATGCAGAATAACCATAAATTACAACTTGAAAAAAGAAAAAAAAATCATTTATTATTTGGAGAAATTAATACTCTGTGCAAAAGTCATTTGATTTTACAGTGCAATATAATGCTCACATTTGGCCCATATTTAGTGAGAGAGAGAGGATTAAAATTCAAATTTTAAATTTTAAATTTTAATCTTTCCTTTTATGTGATTGTCTATCTGCCATGTCACTAAAAATGAAATAAATATGGGCATTATATTGCACTGAAGTATTTTTTTTTTTAAAAAAATACATCTATAATTTTAATGCGATTGTAAGGACATTTGCTCATCTTTGTGATTTTCCTCAATGAATAGATTCAAATCCAATATGTAAAAGTTTAAATTTTAAATGGGAGGGTAGAAAGTGCAAATAGGATTCCAACTCACATTAATTATACGCTTTGATAGCATATTAAGAAAATTAATTATTTTCTCCCGTCAACTCTTACAAATTCGTCATTCAATATATATATGGGTAAATATATTATAAGTCTTTGGGTCAACGTGCCAAAATTTTTATTTCCTTAAGTTTTTTTTTTTTTTTCAAAAATTTACTCTTTGGGTCAATCGAAATGCCAATAAAATCTCTATTGTCAAAATTTTTTTAACAGTTGTTGGTCACAATCAAAACACACCGTTTCATCTCATTAAAATATTAATTTTTTATTAATTTAATTTAAAAATTAAATCTAAAATAAATAAATAAATAAAAAAATCCAGAGAGAGCGCGTCGGCGGTGGGTAAGGTAAGGTGTGAAAATTTTCCAGAGAGAGGCCAGATCTGGATTTGGGGTCTCTGGAAACTTGGTCAAAAAATTACCCAATATATGGTTGTTAGAAGGTTAGAAACCATTGATCTGTTCTTCTATTTCTTTTTTATTTTTATTTTTGTATCTGTTCATTTATCTGTTCTTCTTTTTCTTTTTATTTTTTCACCTGCTCCTCTCCCCTTCACATGTGTTTCACAATTGGAAAAATTAAATCTATATATATATAAAAACCCATCTCCGGCAACGTTGATGGCGAGAAAGCAACCATTTCTAGCAATGTTGAATTTGTTACAGGCGAAAGCTGGTATTGATCTTGAGAATCACGAAGGATTTCAATGTTCATGTACCACATTGCGATATTACTTCATAAGGAATAGTCAATTTTGAAGCTTCTTTAGAATTTATTATAAAACTCAATTTTACATAGCAACTAAGGAAAAATGTTAGCCACATCTGCGCTATTACTTCAAAAAGACTAGTCAATTTTGAAGTTTCACTAGAATTCATTATAAAGCATAGTTTCACCTAGTAACTAGGTAATATAAGACTTAACATTTATAACTATCTTTATAAACTACCCACTCTATGTAGGCTTTTTTCTCATCTTCTCAATATAGGGCCGGGTTGTTACAATTTTCATAGAGATTTTGGATTTATTTTAGAGGAGGGGGTTCTTTGATCGAATTTGATTGAAGACCCCTGTTGGGTTTGTAAATATTTATGGGTTTGTTGTAGGTTTGAAAACCCTTTTGTAAAATTGAAAAATTTAAGGCAATAAGAAACAGGTCCATGAGTTTCTTCAACCTCAAGTTTTTCGAACAATGTCAGTTGCTGATGTTGCTCTGGGTCCGATTCACAAGGAGCCGGTGGATTATCGAACCCGGATAGGACCTTTCTCTAGCGAATCGATCCTTGTATATCTCACTTTCGGCGATTGTGTAATTCCTATGCGTGTGTTGGAATCCCCAAATCTCTCCCTCCATCTCCATCTTCCCTCTCCCCCCACCCACGGGGCACTATGCCATTACCAATCATGTCCAAGAACAAAAATTGCCCAGAACATTGTTCTCTAAGTAGCCCAGTAGAGTGGGAAAAAGATCCAAGGATCGAAGTAGATTGCAGCAGCAACCAATGCAATAACCAGTAGATTGCTCTCTGGAATTTTTTTTAAAAAAATTTAGATTTAATTTTTAAATTAAATTAATAAAAATTTAATATTTTAATGAGATAAAACGGTGCGTTTTGATTGAGACTAACTACTGTTAAAAAATTTTGACGGTATAAATTTTATTGACATTTCAATTGACCCAAAGAGTAAATTTTCCAAAAAAAAAAAATTTAGTGAAATAAAGATTTTAAATTATGACTCCAAGGACTATATATAATATATATATATATATATATATATATATATATTATTTTTTAATGATCGACTGAATATAATGGCCAAAGAAAAAACGGCATTCAAGAATGTATGAATTGTGTTCTGTACTGCTGTTTTGTTTTGACCAAAAGATATTAATTCATCTGACTATTTCTAGATAAAAATTTCAAACCATTGATTTGCATTGGCTCCAGCCTCCAGATTACGTACACATTCTCATTGACTTTTGCATGTAAAAACATCACGAGCTAGTTTAACGGAAAAATATAAAACTCATGACCATGTCTCTTGAAAAATCCATATATATATATATATATATATATATAAGATCATTATGAATAGTTAGATATATTGAAAATAACAATATAAAAGAGACAAAGAAGAGGGGAAGAGAGAGCGAAAGGGGAGAGACGTAATAGATTATATTTTGTATATTAAGTATTGTATTAATTATATTACAATAGTCTTCATAAATTGAGAACTTAGGAGTGGCAAAAAAAAAAATAATAATAATAATAATTAAGTTAGGGAATAAACGCTAATAAGGAATTAAACATAACAATATAATAAAATATCCTAACAAATAGTTTTATAATCTAAATACATTTGTCTTTATTGTGAAAGATCGAGAAGCTCTGAATTAATTCCTGTTTCTGTCTCTGGTGAAAGAAAAGTCATATTCCGTCGAACATCTCTAGAGCATGCTTTAATCAGGGAGTCATTATCAGCTTCTAGAATGACACGTGTAAATGACAAGGGAATTGGTCAGTTGAAAAATGGTTTCATTTCATGCATGCGTGTGTCCTATTTATTGCTTTTGTGGTCTACACTCTAGAGGATATATACCTTTCTTTCCAATGTAACCAAAAAGACTAAAGGCCTGTTTGGCCTTCTATCATCAAAATCCCTTTGAATTTTGAATGATTATTGGAAATCCAAAGATGCACACTTTTGATTGCCAATCTCAAGAGAGAGTATGTTGCATCTTTCTCTTGAATAAATTCACTTTGGTTGGTAGCAAACATTTTTCGGACACGTTGAATTTCCATATCATTGATCCATATATATACTACAATGACCAAATTTTCTTGAGAATTCCCCTTGGTCCTTTGCTTGCCTTTCTTACTAAAATTTGCCTTGTCTAGCACACCTCACCTATCGTTTTGCTTCTTTATAAATTACAAGTACCTCTATGGTAAAATAATTATATACAACTCAATATAATAAAATTGTAACCCTCATCTTGGGCATTAGCACTATAAACGTAGGCTTCTAAGGTTAAATCACTCAAATTCTTGTCTTCTCTTCTTGCTTTTAGGACCTATTGTGGAAATCCACATTCCTACGAAATAATATTAAATTCTCAATAAAAAAGTAATATTCTCAATAAAAAGTGAGACTACGTTTGTTTCGATGCAAACCCGTTTTTGGAAAAGGTTTTACCTATTGTCAGTATTTGACATGGTCGGAAATTTTAGTCAAACCAAAAACATTTTCGGTTGATTAAGAAACCTCATTTAAACTGCATAAAATTGTTTCCATTTTTTATTTCTATAAACTATTTTTTGAGTTTAAGCTTATCCTTATTGCACGCATTTTCTTTCGTAGTTCATTCTTTGTTGCCTTTGGAGGTTGCTGGGGCTGCCGGAATCCGCCAGAAGAGATGTTAGTCGAAGCCAAAACAGAGGGGCTTTACTCTTCCTTCCTCTATGCTCGGCGCTCACAAGGAGAAAACAAAGGCTTATTGCGGGGGGTTGGGGGGAGTTTCTGAAGAGGGAAGAAAGAGATGAGAGCTCTCTGGGAAAAAAACTTCCATTGATTTATTTATAAAAGCAAGATAATGGCCAATCAATAAATTAAAAGATGCAATTCAAATGATGATGCAAAATCATAAGCAAATGGTGAAGCCAGTTAACAAGAAGGGCGACAGCCATCGTTGGAATGCCTCAAGGGAATGAAAAATAGCAAATTGTGCTATCATGAGATTTGAAGAGGCAAATCCATTCTTGAAGGTGCAGCTATTAATAGAAATATCAGAAGATGGCAAAGGGATTTCAAAAAATCCCAGCATAATTCTGAAAATGAAAAGGGCAATATTGACATAATGACACAAGGTATATATGAGTTAAAATGAACTTTTTTAGTATTGAACTTCAAGTATCCAAATATCAGAAGAATGAAAAAATGTGTGTAGTCCTTCCCCCTATGAACATCATAATCCCAGAGATCAAAGTAAACAAATACTACAAAGCCCTCCCAGAATTCTTCACAAGTATTCACTGAAACTAAAAAACTCAATGTCATGGTAACTGGAATGACCCTCCAATTTGGTTATTACCTGATGGGGGATCAATGGCTACCCAAAGAAGAGATATGGTGATTGCAAGAAGACCTGACCAGACAAATACAATAACAGGTGTCTTCCCTCGTCTTCCCATAAGCCCTTTGGCAAAAGGATAGAGATGTGCCAAGACCCAAAAGCTAAAGAACACACCTCCAAGCAAACTGCTCCAATCTGGTAAGACGCTATATATAGTTCGACAAAATGCAAAAGCTATTCCAAGCAAGTTAGTCATCATGATGGTGATCGGGGGTACCATCAACGATGTCCATTTGAAGATATATAGATCAACAAACTCATCGTTTGCATCATCACCGCCGGATTTTGATGTCAAAGTGAATGAAATCTCAATGCCTGCTAACACTTTTAAAAGCCCTTGGAGAACAGCAGCAAGGTGGGCACTTGTGCCTCCAATTAACCAGAACTGCTCATTCCTCCACCACTCTTCCAAATGAATGCCAGACCACTTGATCTCAAGCACAGCAAGAAAAACAAGAGTCAAGGTGATGCCCAAGAGGTATACAAGGAAGGTCACATTCAGGGACTGAACAATGAACTGACCAGAAAAGAGGGAAAGTGCAGGAAGGAAGCAGTAGACAATAAGAAAAACGGAAGTGAAAGGGTAAATTCCAACATTAAGGTAAGCAATTCTCTGCAAAAACTTCATTCTATGACCGGCCAGAAGAGCATTATTTCGAGAGAAGAATATCTCGACAGAGCCAGTGGCCCACCGGAGAACTTGGTGAAGACGATCAGTGAGATTGATTGGGGCAGTCCCACGGAATGCATCCCTCTTGGTAACACAATAAACAGATTTCCATCCTCGATTGTGCATCCTATACCCTGTGACCACATCTTCAGTCACAGACCCATAAATCCACCCTACCTGTTGACCCCATTCAGTTTTATCTTCAAACCAGCATGAGATGACACTGACTGCCTCTGCAACCATGGGTGCATCAAGAAGCACCCGAGGAAGAGTGAGAGCACCAGGTGGTCGCCCATTTTTCATAGCCGCATATTCAGGAAGGAGCCGGCCTTGGAATTCTGCCGTTCGAATAGATTCGATAAACAAATTTGAGTTTCCAAACCTCTTAGGAATAAGAGCAACACTCATGTCTTCATAATCAGAGTCCCCCCTTTGAATTGACTGGCTCTCACTAGAATCTTCAGGGACAGAAGCAACCGTTGCACCTTTCTTGCGACGTGCAAAGAAACGACCATAACAACCAGTCCGTTCTTTTAACAGAGGAGGGTCAAAACCATAAAGGGCAGTCCTCCGGAAAAGGCATCCTGTTCCAACATACACTGGACCCTGAATCCCGTCAAGGGCTCGCATGTTGACATCAAAGAAGACAGTGTTGTTATTGGCATAGCGATCAGAAGGGTCAACTCCTTCAAATCTCTGAGGAAACTGAACATAACAAATTTGCTCCCCACCATGGTCCATCATGAAGCACATGCCTTCTCTCAGTGCCTCGGAGTTGTAAATGTAGTGATCGCAGTCAAGGTTAAGAATGAAGGGGCCATTGGACATGATGGCTGATGCTCGAACGAGGGCATTCATGGCCCCAGCCTTCTTGTTGTGATCATAGCCAGGTCGCTTTTCACGAGAAAGGTAAACCAACATAGGAAGACGAATGTCAACTTCACTTAGATTTATGCCATTTGAATCTACTTCGGCACCTTCAAGTGGTTCATCGCTTGGAGGTTTCAACATGACCTGAACATGAAATACATCATCTAGTTAGTACATCCAAGCTCACTAACAGCACAACAATGCCAATCAGGATATGGCCTATGAACTTTTAAGGTGCTGCTCTGCAATACTAGTAAAACAAATCCCCTGAAAAATTGATGCAAAGAAAAAAAATATAGAAAGGTAAAATTCTACATAGCTAGGGCAATGTAGTGAGGTATCAATAACAATATCAGATATGTTAAACTCACTATCAGACGAGGGAGAAGAAAAAAGAGAGAGGATGCAAAAAAAGGGTGTGGAGGGTTAGTTCTTGCAATGCAATAGGTACGAGTACATGAGAATATGATATAATGGACTAGGCTAAGGCATCTCCATTTAGCTTTCAAAAAGCTCATGCTTCACCAAATTCAACCAAATGGATTTGATCAGTCTTGGTCTGATTCAGTGGCTTCCTAACAGATGAGAAGCTATTATTCAAATGATTACCTGTATGATACTGGCATGATCACCCCTTGAATGCTCGGGCGAAGGAATTATCCATGTGCCAGGCCAGTGTGTTCCATCAGCCATCCAAGTAGCTTTTGGGATCTTTGCAGTTTCCAATGGCTCATCAATTTCCATCTCTCTCTGAAGCTTCAATGCTCTTATCTCCTCATAACTATTATAAGCCTCAGAACGACGCCGGATTGAATCAGGAAGGCCATTTATTCGAACCTTAAACTCATCATACTCACGCTTTAGCCGCCTTCGATCTCTGACAAAATCTGGGAGTACCTTGTTCTTATAAGGATCAGCCTTCAAATTGAAATAAGATTCTGGGTTCCTTGGCTCAATATTATGCTTCCGGCAAAACGGTACCCACAAGTTGGCAAAAGTAGCAGCTTCTGCCATAGCCTCAAAAGTTAGAAGGGCGCCTCCATCATCAGAAACATAACATGAAAGCTTCTCAACGGGGTAGTCGGCTGCCAAAATAGACAGAATTGTGTTCGCAGTGACAAGTGGTGGTTCTTTCTCTGGATCTGCAGTAGAGACAAAAATATCTATGCCTGGAAGATCAGATTTTCCAGTAGGGTTGCTGGGATTAGGTGTTTCAAATTTCTCTTTCAGAACAGCAAGGTCAGTGGTGCGATTAATAGGACAGAGCTTAGGAAGCTGGTCAAGTAGCCAAGAGAAGGCAAACCAGATTTCACAAACCACTGACATACCCCACAACCACAATGCATCGTCATTAGGGTTACTGACCCTCCATTCCATAAATAATGCAAGAACCACCATCCGAACAAGGATAAGGAGCCTGAAAGAATATATTCAACAAAATGACAAAATAAGAATGTAATTTAGTTTATAAATGTTATTAAAGAATCCAGAAATAATTAAATCAAAGTATATGCAAATAATACTGCTCAAACATGACTCATCACAATCAAGGCAAAAGCTCAGAAAAATCAAATCACAGATCGACATTCAGAGTCTGGTAATTTTGGTACCAAGTGTACTATGGATCGCCAACAGTGGAAAAGAGCCAATTTCATCATATAATAGTATGCTGAAAACAATTCTTAACAACATAGGTTTCTGGTACTGAAATACTTACTATGGTCTTAAACCCACCACAATCCACATGGTTCACATGTTAAAAACATAAAGTGGCAACTCCCACCAAGTACTCTATTATTAGGACAGAAGCAAAAACAAAGCCTAAAAGGAACCTTATATTTAATGGCAGTTCAACTAGAAGCTCAGACAAATTGAAACCATCGGAGCATTCCCTAAACCTGTTGTTCAGAATTTTTTACATTTTTATCAACTCCCCTTATACAAACTTTTTGACACCTCCTAGTGATGAAAAATACATTGAGGAACCGAAAGATGGGTTGTGTTGGAAATTACAAAAAAATTAATACACTCATCCTAAAGAATTTACAAACATTATAGTCAGAAAATCTATAACCACATTCACCATATGAAACAAGTAACAAAAGATTGGAAGAAATCAACTTAGCAGACTAGCAAAGAGGGAGCATAACAAGATTACCGATATGGAGTGAGGACTAAAGTAGATATGTTCAATTTTCTTGTAAGTTTGCCCTGCGGCTTGTCTTTAAAATCAATCCAACCTGGATCCTCATTCCTAGCATCCTTAGGCCTCATAGCGTTTCCATACCCATAATCCCTTTCTGGTTTAAACAGCCAATCTTCTAACTCAACTCCATTAGTCTGTGATTTCATCATTGACAATCTCCTCTCCATCTTTGACGCTCCATCCAGAGGCGAAAGATGTTGACGCTGTCCATTATCCGGCGCAAACGAAAAAACAGTTTCATCATGCCCTTTATAAGACCTTCTGCATCCGGGGCACATCCCATCACCAGTTGCAAAAGCATCCGTTAAACAGTCCCTACATATCTTGAACTCACATGGGCAAGGGAGTATATCTAAACCCCTCTCATCAGTTATCACCTTGCCATTACATCCAGGCACCTCGCAGGCCGACCCTCTAGCACTAGCCATCTGGGGGTGGCTTGAATCCGTCTCGATCACCTTTTCCTTCAATTGGGCACGCGTAAAGCAATTGTAGCCCCCTGTAAACATAGAACTTGATGCAAATTGGTCTTCAAGCCTCAGAGAAGCAGACCGTTCCATTGATGCATACTGGTTTTTTACATTCCGTGAAGTAGACGGCTCCACAGAGATAGCTGCCGGCTGGTTGTCCGGGGTGAGTGGGATGTGGACAGTGTAGGTAGCAAACTCTACATTGCTAGCTTCACTGTCCGGATCATAGCTGGAATCGTTCATTTGGTGAATTGTTGGTGCTCTTGAAAAATGGGATTCATAGGCCATGTCGGTGTTGAAACTATCCGCAACAAGAACCTAAAAGTATACAGAGGAAATCAGAATTGCTTGCCCGCCTTCTCTATGAAGCAAAAGGCCAAGATTTATTTATAGACAACTTGGAAACAGAGGAACAGTTCAAAATACTTCAAACTATTATCCAATCTCTGTCTCTAGAACCTTACATTCGGCTGAAAAAAAAAAAAGTCATTTAAAATTGAGTTTTTTAGAAAAGAAAATGAAAGATCATTCAGATAAGACTCAGATTATAAGTAAATCAAGAATATGCCTTAGTCGTCTTAAAAAAAACTCAATCTCTCTGTTTTTTCTTTAAAAGAAAACTCTCTCCCTCTCTGAAACTAAGCCATCCTCTGCCTCTCTCTGTTTCACTCTCTCTTTGGATCTCGAAAACTTTTAGTTCACGTGAAAACAAACGACAGAGAAAGAGTTTATTATATAAAAAAAGCGTACCTATTTGACACAATCCACTGATCAATGTCACTCTGAAACCTTCAAAGCTCCACCCACTCCCCAGACCAAATAAACTCCAAGTTACAGTTTTACCAAGTCCAATCTCAATCCCAACCCGGCAGCCCCTGCACTCTGCCAATATCATATAATAATACGAAAACCATTTATTTTGCTTATTGACAATTCCAACAGTCAACAGAGGACACCCAGTTCAGGACACAACCCATCAACGCCGGCGCTTCAATGATTTTTGGTAAATTCCCAGGTTTGGCAATGGCGAGGATGTGACTTTACGGCTTTGACACGCTCACGGGGACAACTGTGACAAGGCAGCGTGGAGACTAAGGTTGCTGGGAGAGAAGAGAAGTTGATAGAAGTTGTTCTTAGAGGTGAAGAATTTGTGACGGCTAAAAGGAAACAGTGAAATTACGTTTACCGCATATTGTGGGTTTTTTTTTTATAGTATCCGAGTCGACTTTCGACCTTCGAGGGTTTCTGCTGTGCCGCTGTACGCGGTATACAAGGTTTCGATTGGCCGCGGTTGGCATTTTTTTCGCTTCTTTTTCTTTTTAGAAAATAAACAATTATTATTATTGTTAGTCAGAGAATCAAATTACCATAAGGAAATTACAGCGGAGCGGAGGATCTTTTCCATTTTCAGTGTTGAATCATAATGGAAACAAAGAAAGAAAGGGGTTGGAAGCATCCAAACACGTGGCTGGAGTTTGATGTTTTGTTCGTCACTGGAATGGTCTGGGATCACCAAGTCTCCCTACACATATGACAAATTAATGAATTATCAAGTCTCCCTACACATATGACAAATTAATGAATTATCAATCTTTTATTTTTATTTTTATTTTCCTTCTTTTCAAGGCATATATAAAAAAGGACACAAATTTTCATCAAATTTTCTTCCATCTATTTCAATAAGTTGCAACTGTCATTCAACATTTTTAAATTTCTCAAAAATTAATGTTTAGATTCTTGAGTTAGTAGAATGCACTACTCTTAAAAATATTTTAAAAAAAAAGGAAAGAAATTTCCTTCAAACGAGTTTGGAGAAAATATTCTTCAACCCATTTAAAATAGTGCTAAGTGTCTATAAATATTTAAAATGCACATTAAATTCTTAACATCATTAATAGCAATTTATTAATTTAGACTAAATTTAATGTGTCATTTAAATGTTTATAAACACTTGGCATGATTTTAAATGGGTTGGAGAATATTTCTTCGAGACTGGTTTAAAAGAAATTTCTATGTAAAAAAGATAACATTTGTTAGTTATTGAAGTAAGTTGAAAGAAATTTCCTTCGGACCGTATAAAATTATAAATGTATTATTTTTTTGGGAAGAGAAACATTGCAACTTGCACACACAACCAAACAATAGACACGGATAAACTACGGACAAGTTATCCCTTGGGCTCCAACTACAAGCTAGAAAAAATACTGTTTTTAAAGTCTAGGGTTTCAAAAATTAATTAATTTACTCCCCCTCTCGAATTTATTTTTTACGTTTTGCCTTCCCCACACTAAAATTGTTCGGTTCCGCCCCTCTCCCTTAGTAGGAGGTTAATCTCCCGATTCCAAACCCAACTATAAGTTTATAACAATGTAGGAAGCATATCCACTTGGCAGGCAAATCGTTAGTTCCTAAATACTTTCTCCTGAATCCCAAAAATACTAGGAATGTACATGTAGTTGCGGCTAGAGGCAATAATAATTGACTACACCACCTTAAGCACACTTTAAGCGGTTATCAGATTTTCATAACCATAACCGCACCACCTAAAGCAGCTAGCGGTTTTGAATAACCGCCGGTCCGCCGGTTAATAGTTATTCAAAACCCAAACTATACTGCGTAACCGCCTTTCACGTATGAATCTTTTGGGCCTATTTAAAATGTGTCTTATGCTGTGCAAGCTCAAGCATTTTCCAAGATCAATGCCTAACGTCATAAACAAAGAACTTAGCCGGACTATTATAATTATCTTCACCCGGTATACGCGAAGCAACAAGAATCATGTTGGGATTCTCAAAAGCCACATAAATTATTTGATATTTCATTTCGTATGGAGGATCAAGCAAAGTTTTCCGTTTGTTAGTGGCGGCTTCAAAATCCTCAGCTTTCACGACGTTAGTTGAAGTATAACCATCCAAATCATACAGTTTAGACCCTAGGGTTCCGTAGCTAGAACAAGAACCAAACGTCAATTGAAGTATGAGGTCGGACTTTGGGAAAGTTCATCGATGGAACAAGGATTCAATCATCGGTGGTGGGATGGTTAACGTCTTGCTTACATTGTTTTATTAACCTCTTAAGTTGACCCTAAAACCACTAATTGCACTACTTGAGGCGGTTAGCCCTTTTTCCAACCACCCACCGAAACAGTTATGTGGTTATGCAGTTAGCAATTAATAACCGCCCACATGTATAGCCATACGACAAATTGCTACCAGTGTATCACTTACCCTAGCCTTAAACTTTAATTCAGTGCAACCTGAACTTTATTTTAAAATTTTAGAGTCATTTTGCCTCTCTCTATCCAAATTAACCATTAAGTTAGACCGAAGAGTAAGTGAAATAACTAAACTGTCCTTCATAAGCATGCTTTTTTAAAATTTGGAAATTGACATAAGCGGAATTTAAGAATAGGGTTGATGAGCCTTTTTTATTTCACAGTTGTGACTTGATTTGGACGGAAGGAGCAAATTGACATTAAAACTTTAAAATAAGACCCGGGTTGCAACAAGTAAAAATTTAGGAGGTAGGTGATAATAGTTTATGAGAAGAAAGTGTAATTTAGCCTTGTTTGTGGACATAAAGATTGTTTTCTTTTTTTTATTATCATCAGCATGAGATATAAACACCATTGACTTAACACGTCCATTAAGTGAATTAATACTCAAGATCTTCCCCCATGTGCACATAAATTTAGGGAATAATGTAATAATGTGGGTGATCTTTTGTAATTTTATTGATTAGTTATTAATGATGGGATGGGTAGGTTATTAACTAATCATATCTACAAAAGATAGAAAATGTTTTCAATCCAGTGGTAATAATTAAGTTGAATGATGCTGAGAACGAGTTCTTTCTCTCTAGCGCCCTTCCCTCTCTGTTAGGGTTTCATTTTTAGTGACCGGCCTCCTCCACTCTCCCTCTTCTACCTCCTTCCTCCTTTCCCATCGCCCTCTTCCGCTTAGTGAGTTAGCCTATTTACCTGATGTCCCTAGTTCTTTGGGGGATTTTTTCATTTCCCTTCCTCTCCGCCTCTTCCCCCTCCTTTGGTCCGTAATTGTTTTTGTTTCTTTATGTATTTGCTTTTGTTGTTTTTTTCTGCTTGTTTAGGTACACTTTGTGGGTGATACTCTTGGGGTTTCACTCAAACTTTCCCCTCCTTTTGAGTGCGCCGCTGATCTCCTTCGCGTGCTTCGCCGTCCACCGTCCTCTACTGGGCCTTTTCTCGCACCCTCACTGCAATGAGCTTCCAATGCCCATTTCGTTTTCGGTTTCCGGTGAGCATGGGATCAACTCTTCTTTTCGGCTGCTGTTATCCTTTTGATGTGCTTTTTATATTGTTTATTTCCCTATTTATTTTCCGCTTTCCTTTTTTTGTTTTTTCTGTCTTGTTTTGTTTCCCTGTAATCGTTTTTGTTTTTTTCTTGTAATAATGCTCGGTCCTCTCTCTCAATCTGCCCGCCTGATGCCCTTTGGCCTTTGGGTTTGTTGCTTTAGTCCAGACCTTTGGGTTGTGGATGTGAACATTATCTTGGCTTTCGGGTTGAGGAGGATGAGCTTTGGCTTGAAATTCTCTACCCTCAGTGCCGAGGAATAAGAGCTACCTATACATTGGTTTAAGTTTGTTTGGTGCAAATCTACTGTTTAATTTGAAAATTAGTCATAGGTTAGCAGATTTTGTTTGAGTCTGAAATATAGCATGTCATATTTGACGCTTGTCACCTTGTAACTTCGACTATAGTTGCTTCAGAGCTTTTGTTTTGTGTTATTTGAACTTTATGCTCGTTTATCAATGAATGAGACTGAACTGATTCCTTTCAAAATAATTAAGTTGAATGAGATAGAGTACCCTATGCCACCAAAGACCTTTTTTTTTTTTTTTTTTTTATTATTATTATTTCTTATGATTACAGGGCAATAAAATGGTGGTGGAGATGAATATTATTATTTTAGAATAATTTACTCTTAAATCCAGTCATAAAAACACAATTTTACCAATAAACTACACTAATTTTAATGTCTTTTTAACGCATGTTTATGTATAAATTACTAATAATTTAGATAATAAATATAATTAGTTTTGAGCATTTCAACCATATGTTAAAACAAGTAGAATTTATCTCATATTTTCTACCTAAATTCCTAACCTTTGGAATTGGAAATGTTTGAACTTCGAAGTGGTGGACCAAAATGAAGAAAACCAGCAGCTTTAATTATTGTTGAAGGAATCAAAGTAATAAAAAAATGTGCAATTTTAAATATATGTTTCTGATAAAGGTGTGAAGTGCTTGAACCATGTGGTTTAGCTAAATTGTTGCGTGTCATAATAATCACCTAAAAAGTTGACTTTACCTCTAACTTCTCTCTCTCTCTGACCTATACTATACAAAGCATCCCTACGAACTCCGGCTTCGAAAGCGGAGGACGAGGTCTTAAGAAATTATTTGTACTCAACAAAATTCGAAGCTTACACTCAATGAGAATGACACCAAAATCAAACTCCTTACTACTTAACACTTATAATAAGCGAGCTTTTGGAGCTATAACTTGTCATTTCTGCCTCGTTAAATCCTAGGGCGAACAAACACATAAATAAAAGAATAAAATAATGAAAAAATAAATAAAAGAGAAGAAACCTAAGCAGAAAATAGTGTGTGGGATAAAATAGACAGAAATGACAGCGAATTTAAAACTTCATTTCCCATGATAATGTGTTTCCTTTGTAAGAGCATTCACAGTAGTTTTCTCGTCATTTTCTCTAAATTTAATGATCTAAACTATTTTTTGCTTCCTTATGTCAAAATACACCCCAATAGCTTTCTTTAATCATTTCTTATATCATTAAAATATTTGTTTTTTTTTTAATTATATTATATATATGAGAGAAGAGATGTGAGAGAATTGTGAGACATGATAGGAGAGAGGAAAGAGAAGAGAAGAGAGATAATCATTTTTTTTTTATTTTAATAATCATAAGGATTGCAATAGTAGAACCCAAAACATTGGGTTCCACTGTAGCAATCCCAATATTTATGGTTCATTTAAGGAATCTGCTGTGAGACGTTTTTTGTAATTTTTTAGACATATTCTCTAAACTTAAGGAACAAACTTTCTTATCAAAAGTATGCTGAGAATGGTCTAACTTACAAACATAGGATACCAAAGGAATATATACATGGCGGAGTTTGCTACGAAGACAATTCTATCACCACCCTCCAAATGTTTTGCATGCATTAAAATACAATTAAAAACAAAACAAAAAAAAAACACTCAAAAACATATCAACAAATATACCCATGTATACCGGGCCAGATAAGATGGGATTCCAAGAATAAAAAGCAAAAGACAAAAAGAAAGAAAAAAAAAAGAAGCAAATTGAGAAAATTTATAATTATTAAATAAGTTCGAAAGTGGGACAGTGTGAATCCAAAGTGGGAAAAGAGTCCCACAAAAGCGTGTGGGTCTCACCAGTGTGCTTTTCACATGTGACCTCGATCGATCTTAGGCTCTTTTGTTTTTTTGTTCGTCAACACAACAATGATGTTTTTGCCGGCGTGAATGAAGGAAAATGAGGCGTGATGCTAATTCTCTGTTCGGTATTTCTGTTATTATTCCTCCTCTTTGTTTAAGAAGGGTTAGTAGTTGCCTAAATTAGAGGTTGGGATTTCTTACTCGGACGCGACACCTTACCTCAACCTTTTAGGGCAACAAATAGATGAGCCTGTCCTGCAAGATGAGGGATCTCACCAATAGAGGTGTCAAGACGGTTACTGTTAGCGATTTTTGTGAGGGATCTCAAAAAGAGTTAAATCGTCTTACCATTACCAATTAAGGGCATAGTGAGGGTCTTCTCCCCTTAACATCACATTTCATGAAGTCATATGGTGTCAAAGGTTTTCCGATGCTTTCAACTTTGATCGAAGCAGAAGTCAGAAAGGACATTTTCAACTCTGTCAAAAATTGGTGCGCGCCCACCACTAATATGAATAACTCCATTAACATACACGTTGCGGTCAAAAAACATTAACTTATTCAGCCACCTTTTAATTATATTTTGAGAAGTAAGAGGCTCTTATTAGATTAAAAGTTCAAAATAAAAAAAGAAAATCAGAAAAGGAAATTGTGCTTATGATGTTGAATGGGGTCATAGAAAAAAAAAATGTGGGATATATATACGTAAGCCATCATAGATAAAATAAAAATGCACAATGTGAAGGGAATAGGTTGAAAAGAAAAACTGATGAGGACATGATAACGTTTTCTGACCTACAAATAGTCTTGTTAACGTGTTATTTGTGTACTAGTTATTTTCATTACTCGATCATTAATGTCATCAATGCGAAACTCCCTTGGTCTACTTTACTCTTTTCAAATCACTACGTAACAAAGAAAAGTATGTTACTTGAAAGAGTCCATCAATCGAGTTCAATTGATGTGATTCATTTTTTTTTTCCTCTTTTTTCCTAATTAAAAAATTGAGGGTTCAGACGGCAGTAATTACAAGTTCTAAAAATTCTTATTACAAGAGTTGAATCTATGCTCTAGTGTTTACCTAATAACCATTTGAAAATTACTTTAAGGCCATTGAACCACCTGTCTTGATGGTAATTGATGTGAACTTTGAAATAGCATAGCCACCTATACCTCTCATGTGTATGCATGCATATATATCCACCCTAAAAGTTTTTAATCAGAAAATTATATACACAATCAATGATTATCACATGTTATGTTCTTGAAAAAATTAGATATATTGACTGTGATTAGCAAAAGCGTAAGAGAGTTGTTACTATAAATTCCTTACAAATTGATGTAATAGTTCACATAGCACTTAGCACGTCAGACATTAAATAATTAAATTTATTTTTCAAATTTTGTTAGTTAATTTTTTCATTCATGTTATGCCATGTGACACTGGCGGAACTGTCATGTCATTTTGGATGAATTTTGCATAAAAGTAAATTTTGTAGGCTTTTTTTTTTTTTTTTTGTTGAGTAAACTTTGCAATACACTTAATAACAATAATTTAGTTTGATCTTTTGTAGAATAAAACAAAAAAAGGTCTTAAACCCTAATCTTTTCTTCAAATATGATATATCTTTAACAATAATTATATATATTTTTTTTATGAGATTTCATTTTTTCTGATTATTCAAAATAAGTGGTTTTGGAAGTTATCTACCTTTCACATTTTACCTTCTTTTAGAAATGGAGCCATCATTGATTCAGGATTCTATGTATGCCTCTTGTTTCAGACTGTTCTACACCAAACCATGCACAAGTCAACGTGAGCAAATGGTAATCAAGCCATCTTATAGAATGATGTCTTAATAATAATAATAATAATAATCTACAAAGAAAAGGAAGCTGCATGACTTTCAAAGTCAGGAGCAAGTTGCTAACTCATTAACTCATATGTGGTACCATATCAGGGTAGAGAAGTTTATGGTCCAAGAATTCAATCCATAGAATTCTCTCTAATGTTAATTGAAGGCCTGTTAGAATTATGTCAAATAAAAAAAGTTAAATTCGGAAGTGAAATGAAGATGATTAGTTTACAGCCATGATATTGTTTTGTTGCATCTAAAGGCGTATATATTGTACATTATTTATAAATTTTTAAACGACATAGCAACATATTTACTATAGATTGAGATTTCCAATAATTAGCTAACAATTATGAGAGTCTGTAAATTTTGGGTTGCACAAGCACCTTCTCAAGCAAGTGGATCCTAAATGGACTCCCTAACAAATGATGCCCAAAGTCTAATTGACCTAGAGATTAAACTATAATTAATTGGATATCATCGAGTTTATTTGAACTGGAGAGGATTCTATTCCCTCATACATCCACCACATGATGATATGGCATGTGGTCATAAATGCTACATTTAATTTTAAATTTCCTACATAATACCTGCAATAAGAGAGAATTTTGAATATTTTTGTAAATGTTTTTTCAAGAGAGAGAATCTTGTTTTAAGACCATGATATAAAGTTGGCTACCAAACTACCTTCCTACTTTTGGATATGAGAATTCACCGTAATCCTCCATCCAAAGGGGAAGGGTAGGAGAATTACAGTCAAGTGAGGTAGGAATACGCTCTACCGGACCCTCTCACATCCCTTTGTCTAATTATAACGGGCACAAGGAATTTTCCGAGATCCCCAATTATAAGGATCTCAGTCCTGTTCTTCATCGTCAACGCTCCGGAAACAAATCTTGCCATTTACGTAAAAAGTTGTAAAAATTTAGATAATTTTGTCCCATCATTTTGCCTAGTCAATTTTTCTATATTTTATTTGAAATTGAGATGATCTGTTTTCCCAACGAGTCCATGCTCATCACGGAAAAAGAAAACATTGATTTAACTGGAGTTCATACTGAAAAGCTACAATTGGCAACTTCCTAAGGCCCAAGCAATCTCAATGTTTATATTAATACATCCAAAGGAATCTAGTGGGTTGCCCCCAACTAGTAATTAGACAAACGCAAAGTTCTAAGACCAATTACTAAGACTCTCATTATCAAACTTTTCTCAACAACATTGATTATTTTGATTTGAGTTTGCAAAATATTTTTTCAAATCAAACAGAACATCTCAAGTCATATTCCTTTCTTTCTCTCGGAATATTTTCTCCATAACCAAAACGTTGCTTCTGCATTGCCTTCCACCAAGTCGAGAGAATTGAGACTTTGCATTCCACCTCCATTGGGGTTAGAAGAGTCAGAAAATCTCTTACTCTTCTTGTAACAGAGGTCATTTTCGCACCGCCTCCACTCCTGAAATGTCGGAGGATTCAGACAAAAACCTTAGAGATGGTTCAAATAGCGAAAATAAGCGATTTAAGGTGCATAATGGAAAATAGGGCAATGAAAAGAGGAGAGTGGAGAGGAACAAACGATGAAATGACAAAAATAAGGGAGAAAATGATTTACGTTTTGCAACATGGAGAAAATAGGAAATTTATAGGATCCAAAACGACACCAATTTTACTTATTGGCAGAAATAGATGCCTAGAGAGTACACAATTGCCACACAAGTTAAGAGAGACTGTAACCCAAAAACTTAAAACCTAATAGATTTGGACACCCAATAACAACTCTGACAATCAAGATAAGCTGTCTAAAAATTTCTTAAGGTTTACCAGCAGCATGTTTTCTAAAAGAGCCCATATCAAATTAAAGTTTTTGAATACACCAGTATCAATAAAATAATTAAATTACAAATTTCTTTTGAGTATCCAACAAGTAACAACTACTTCCTCCTTTTGGTACACTACTACACAAGATTAGAGGGCTGTTAGCAAGTTCAGCAATCTATACAAAGCACATAATTGCATTAGCCATCCTCCTTTCTGTTTAACCCACTTCTTGTTCCCACACAACATTGCCAGCTAAAACATTTCAGGCAGCAGCTAGGTCTCGAACATTTCAGGCAGCAGCTCGGTCTCGAACATTTCAGGCAGCAGCTCGGTCTCAAACATTTCAGGCAGCAGCTCAGTCTCAAACATTTCGGCCATTTGGGTCGCCAGCAACATTTTATGCAGCTGGGTCTCCAACATTCTGGACAGCTTAGTCTACAACATTCTGGGCAGGAAGGTTTACCACATTCTAGGCATTTGGGCCGCCAGGAACATTTGATACAAGTACAACTAGGTCTTGAACAATCAGGGCATTTTGGTCGACATATTTTAATTCTGCAGCACCTGTTAGAAACTGAGGGCCTACGCAGACTCGGCCGGATCTTTTTGAGGCGGATTTCTGTGGTTATATTCTCCATTTCTTGGATAAATCTGCAAAGATGGCGGATGTAATCAGGGTAAAGCTCCAAGTTGCAGTGCCCACCTCCTTTAATCCATAAAGGCTCATATGGTTCCCTAGCCATTTTCCACAGCCCATTGCCATGTAACCAATTGACAACATCATCTTCCGTGCCCTGTAGATTTATCCAACCCCATTTCAACATAGGTTGTGAACAGGAAATTAGGACAGATAAATTACATAGAGCAGAATTGTTTGTTTGCTTGGCACATGCCAAAATCAAATACCAGCACTTACAAAATCAAAGTTTCTCCAAACAAAGCGAAATAGATGCTCCTCTTCCATGTTTGGTGATCAGAGATTTAGATCAACAATCCATTTAGTGCACACAAGTATTAAATATAATATGGGATCCACCATGTTTGGTTGACCGACTAAGGAAACAAAGGGTATGCTTGTTAATGTGTTTTGGGAGGTGTCTTTTGTTTTTGGTTTGAAAAAATGTTCATGTGTGATGTAGAGGCGAAAATTGTTTTTGTGTTTTTAGAAATGTTGTGTTTTGAGTTATTTGTTAACGTTAAAAACAATAATTTTAATGAATATGGACTAAGTTTCTTTTGTGTACATAGACAAGGCAAAGAAGAAGAGGGAAATATAAAGGCTATTCCTTGGTGACCACACAGCAGTTGTGGTGAAACTGAGAAAGAAAAAAGAGAACTTTTTCGGGTGAGAAAAAAGCATGTGTTTCCTTTACAAATGATTTAGAGTGCACACACAAATCACAAGAAAACTTGTGACTTTTATGCTTGTTTATTGAGAATTTATATCAGATTTATTTGAGGCATGAAATCTTCAATGCCATATTTTTTATGAGTTACTACATTATAAAATGGGAAAAATGCAAAGTCAGTCATTGTGGTTTACCTGATTTGCAATAAGTTCTTTGTGATATCAAAATGAACTCAAAAGTCCCTGAGGTTTAAAAGTCAAGTTCCGTCCACTGGCTTAACATATTCTAATAGTGCGACACGTCAAAACCACTAAATTGTGACGCGTTTCCTATTTAAGTCAATGTCACACTAATAACATATGTTAAGTGGACGAAATTTGACTGTAAGTAAATTATTTCTTGCGTACATTAGGGACCTTTGAGTTCATTTTGATACCATGGAGAGCTAATTGTGAAGTAAGTAAACCACAATGACTGATTTTGCATTTTTCCCTTATAAAATATTTAGAGAAATAGTTCTCAAGATTGCCTCCACTTGAGGTGTGCACCAAAAGTTGTGGGCATAAACTTGAGATACCCTTGAAACCTATTTTCTCATGATCTATTTAATACAAGCCTAAACCCTAAGAATCAGTTTACTAAAACAAAAAAGGAAAAATTTATAGGAATCTGAGTTTGGTTGTGGTTGATTTGTATATGCAGATTAGTTACTGAAATTTGCATATGCAGTTTTTTTTTTTGGAGGGGAGTTTGTTCTACAGATTTGTATGTTCTGTTATACTGCAGAGATAATGAAGGACAGTTAGATAGAAGAGGGGCTTGAGTTCTGACTGTACTCAAGTAATGTGTTTGAGTTTAGTTGTATAGTTGTTTGTAGTGCTTGTTGTAGGCTGTGTGGTGCAGTTTTTGGTCCAGCTTGGTTTAAGCTGGAGTGCTTTGTAACTCTTGTGCTTCTTTAATGAAATTTTCATTTAAAAAAAAAATGTTTCTAGGGTTGCTGCTTCAGACCAAGAGGGGAGCTTCAATCTAACGTGATTCTCCCACAGGAAAAGTAGTGTGGGGGTTTTCTTGAATCAAGATTTGTGAATGTTGAACATTGGCGCCTGGGAAGTCTTTATGTAAATACTTAATTCAAAATGTTAGGCCACCACCTTCACACAATAACTTAACCTAACAAATGTTAGAATATATGACTTCTATATTAGGTTTGAGTGATTTTCCATATTAGAGAATTACCCTAAAAAAGTGATTGTAATAAGATTTGATTACCTTTCTTATTTCACTCCACCTACATCATTTCCCCTATAAATTTGGTCATTTGTATTGCAAATATATACAAGTCAATAAGAGCAAAATATAACCCTAAAGGGCACTTCCCAATGGTGCACGTAGATCTCTAGGGCAAACCGCCTCAAAATCTCGACTCTCCTTTCTTACTGCGTCTACCACATTTTCTTCCATTCTATAATTTATTATGAATTTCTAGATGGTACAAGAGCAACCTAGTAACACCATATGACATTGAAACACTTCATGAAATGGCAGTGACGTCAAGGATTTGAGTGGGGAAAATTATAACACCCCCAAAAAGTTAGTTCCACATTAAGAATATGAACTGCCCACATGGTGTAGGTGAATTATAAAAGAGCTCATAGGTACCAAGTCCCATATTGCTTCCTTATCAAGTGGGATTGGGCTTTAAGTGATTCTAGGAAGCTCCCATTGCAACTTGACTAGTCTTTTTAAAGTAATAGCATACATGTGACTAGCGCTTTCCCAAGTCGTGACAAATGGTATTAGAACAAATATCATGAGTTCGAATCCTGAGTCCCACATTGGAAAGATATAACAAGTGTGAGTGCTAATATAGCATAGTCAGGCTCAAATCCATAAGCTCAAGCTGTTAAGTAGAGTAGTGTCCCAATATGCTATATTTGAAAGACTCATGAAGGTGTCAACCTCCCTAAAAAAGGATATCATAGCCACTTTCTTGTGGACTCCAAACTTCTCCTTCCTTTTTCCGACATTCATCCTAATAGTGTCTCTCTCCTGGCATTCTTCCTGATGTTCCTCATAGCCTTCAACCATTGTCTACTTCGGATCAATGCCTTTCGAGCATTCTATCCAATCTATGAGAATATCAATTGGAAGTTCGAAGGCCGATCTACATAACACCACAAAAAGCAACCCAAATGGAGGTCTCACGCGCCAACACATGCTGCCTAAAGATTCTACCAGCATAGACGCGCTTCTACACATCACCAATAGTCTCATGTGACTCGATTCGACCCAAATAACCCATTCTTCGGCCTATAGTTGGCCCTACCTCCGGTCTAGTTTGGCCCAATATTTCGGCCCTTGTCAGCCTAGCATCACGACCCAATTATCTGGCTGCTACTATCGGCCCATCGTGGTCCACCATTTAGACATCCATCGTCAACAGCCACTCTGTCCATCGATGGCCACCACCCAGTCCCTGTTCGGACCAACACCATCTCCTACTAGCATGACTAGATCCATTGCCTTGTTTCACACCCAAAATTGGCTTCATGTCGCACCTGATTCTAGCCCTATATGAGCTCACATCCAGCTTTTTGCCATTGCAGCACACGATCCCCATCTATTCATCAACGCATCTGAGGGCCGAACTCACACATATACATTTGTCCTAGCCACACCAGATCCACTTCAATTGAAAAAAAAAAAAGAAGCTATTTTCTTTACAAACTCAAGCTAGACTCAAGCTTCTTCTACCTTGAGTTTGAGGAGGATGTCAGAATATAGGACACTTACGTATTAGGTTTGAGAGAGTTTCCTTACTAGAGAATTTACCATAGATGAGTGATTGTAATATCACTCCACCTACTTCATTTTCCTATAAATAGGATAATTTGTATTGCAAACATGTATAGGTCAATAAAAGCAAAATGCAGCCCTAAAGGGCACTTCCCAATGGTGGACGTAGGCCTCTAAGGCCGAACCACTCCAAAATCTCGCCCCCCTTTCTCTCTACTTCCACCATATTTTCTTCCATTTTATATTTTATTACAAATTTCTACAATAGATTTACTCCCTACAATGTCATATTAACCACTAACTTTTGTCACTACTGCTCGATGTGAGAGTGGACCACTTAACCAATTAACCACTTACAAATGGATATCCCAACAAAATTTCCTCCTCCAAGAGTGAATCTTCTATCATACCATACCAAGCTCCACTTCTGCTAGCCAACCCCTTGAGTAGAAGCCTTTTCATAACAATTCAAATGCCAGTTACACCAAGAATCCAATGCTCACCACTAAAACTTTACTTTACATTTCCCTACTATGGAAGTCACCATCACCTCCTAGTAAAATTGCATGTATACGAGACAATCAGATTTAACGTGGTTTAGACTCCACGCCTACATCTAGGGAAACAACAACCAAAATCCACTATGGGATTACAAATGAAACTGCAAGATGGAGGGGCATAACAACATTCAAAAACTTACATGCAGCTATGAAATGAAAGTAGTGCTCTATGAGAAATCAATGAGTAACGGTGGGCACTGACTCGATTAGGTTGGAAATCACCCCTTCTGCCTTCCAACCCTGACAGAGGCAGGAATCGGTATGTCATTATCGAACTGACCCAACTTCTAAGGATTTTCGAGCTATCAGCGACCCCCTCATATCAAAAGGCAGGTTGGGCTTACTAGTGGTGGTTCGGCAACGGCAACGGCAACAGAGATACACAGTGAAGGCTATGATGTGAGGAGAAAATGGAGGGAGCAAGCGAGAGGAAAGACTTAAATGAAGGGAGGTATGCTTGGAAAATGGTTAAGGTTTCTCAGAATAGGTTTATATATGGAAGCTAAACAACACCTTTTGCTATAAGGATATATATTTTCCTTGATGTAAATTCAATTTAGGATTGGGTCGGGTTTTTGGGTTTCCAACACTTCATTTCCAGCTTCCAACCTGACGTGGGCCAGAAATCAAAATTCTAAATAAGCAGATCGGGTCAGGTATCTAGGCTTATTCTGCAGCCATATCAATGAGTCTACTAACATATGTGAGATATATAAGGCTCGGGAACAATACTAGTTTCCTTATATATGATGCAAATGAGAGAATTAATATTAAAAGGTGTGTTTCATCATTCATGGTAAACCAGCAGTCAAATATAATATGATTAAGAGGTCACCAGCAAATTTCTACACTTTCAGATTGCATAGTCCCATAACTGTTTCCTCAAGATATCAATGAGATGATATTTCCCAAGATCTAAACCAATTGCTCCTGAGGAATGACTTTGTGAAATGGCCAGGTTTCAAGATTTCAACACAAAGGATGCCTATTACATGACAATGTACCCAACCTTGCATACAAGAAATTACTAATTGCCACAAGAAACCCTATTGCATCTGTTACCATGCCCTTTTTACTTAAATCACCCCCAAATCTCCCCTTTGATGCATATTAATAAATTCAAATACTTGCTATTTTCATAAGAACCTTGGCTTCCAACGAACATTCCAGTTGGTAATGAAACAAAACAGTACTTTTTTTTTCCAAGCATGCAACAAATAGTAATTGGAACATGGAAAGACCCTCTATACAACACACTGCAGCTTCCTCCAGATACAGATTCACAATTCTCAATCCTGTAAATTAACTCCACCATAACTACACTTCCGTCCATCAATGTAGTTCAAAAACCATGCCAAAGTAAATGAAAAGCAATCATCTGATCACATCCATGCCAATAGAGCTCTAAAAAAAAACAGACCGTGTGGTGAACCCAACAGAAGGAATTCACAGATTTCACTGATCACTTTGAGAACAACTTAAGAAACAGGGCACCTTGAACCCATGTCTAAACATTATTCGACTTCTCCAATAAAGCATTCAATTTTACAGTATCACCCACAAATGTCCAAACAAAAAAGAAAGTTCCCCATGTCTGGCTGTACATACTGACCTTCATTAGTACCAAATGATACACCAGTGCTACTCGCAGAACACCTAATGAACCTTTCCACATCACCTCTCTCTGCAAGATTCTCTACCTGCTATTCAACCTACATTTTAACTCCATGTAACCTTTCAACATATGCTTTAGACTGCCTACTCCCTTACGGAGATATGATGTACTAGTAGCCATCAGATAAAAACCTAAATGATGAACAATCCCCTGTTTTCTTTTGCACATCAGTGTCAGACTCCTGCACTAGTGTCTGCATCCAATGCATTCAAGACATTTCACTTTTTAGATGTTTCCATTCAAACCTTTTGACTAATTTTCTATTATACTGAATATAACTTATGAAAAGATAAAGGACTAAATGGAAATGGTGCCATGTTTCATCATAACCAAAAACCAGACTACCTGGACTACTTGAACATCGCATATATTAGAATTCTACCTTTTGAGTATAATATTACAGTGATGCCAGGAAAATTATTTCATCAGACAGTTAGGATTATCCCATTTGTGGAAAAAGTTCTCATGTGTCAGAGAATTCATTCACAAGCTCAACTATATCATATACAATCATCAGATCAATTGATTCAAGTGGAAGGAGAGTCAAACATTTCTTCAGCCTTCAAGAACCATCAGCAAACAATCTTTCCAATAAAAATAGATGCATTCAAGTGGTTGTCCCCTTGAGTCACCAATTACAAACAAGCAAGAAAACTACTGGGTAAATAGAGCTCTATAATTATTAAACATGGCAAGAAACACTTACATGTATCACCAGCACCGGACACTTCACCTTCTTAATTTTGTTGATGTTCTGCACAAAATAGGATGGTTACTAGCTTCAAATGCAGCAGAAATAGCAACAAACCAGCACATAATGCTCAGTTCTAGCATATTAGTCATTATATAAGTCACAACATCTGTCATAAGAAACAGGTTTGAGCTCCTTACCTTATAAATGTCAAAGCAAAATGTGAACTTGACATGGCAGACAACACG
Source organism: Corylus avellana (assembly GCF_901000735.1). Taxonomy (NCBI): domain Eukaryota; kingdom Viridiplantae; phylum Streptophyta; class Magnoliopsida; order Fagales; family Betulaceae; genus Corylus; species Corylus avellana. Next base: position 12,286,273 of record NC_081543.1, on the reverse strand, counting down.
AAGACCAGAAAGAATTGCACTGTGCAGAACTACACCTCTGAGCCTCGGCAACTTAGCTGCCAAGTGCAGTGTTGGGCCACTTCCAACTGACTGCCCATACAAGATTAGGTCTTCCTGGCTAACTCCGTACTCGGTCTCAAGGCATTGATATACTGCTTCTATATCAGCATATGTATTGGATTCACTAGGCTGCATTTCATAAAGACAAAAAATGATTAATCACTTCAACCACTCGATCCACAAGGCTCAGAGATTCTCTAAAACATAAAATCTAACAAGAAAAACCAAAAAAATTATGCAAACTGGTAAATAGAAGGAAGAAAGGATCCATCAGGTCCATAGATCCCAACAAAGTTCACATAAACCATGAAGCCAACCTGATCAGATGATTCAACATTGAGGCTATCAGTATATAGAAAATTTTCATCTAGATAATATAAGGACTGACTGACCAAACCAAGCTGACAATATACATGATGCATCCACTTTGTAGTAGAGTTCTGAAGTATACAAATAAGACGATTTTAGATGCATCAAAATCATCCATCACATTTTTCATTAGGTTGTAAATTGTTCATGATTCTAACCGAATGCCTAACTTTTCTTAAAATTGCTCCATATCTTGATTGAGAATGTATGCCTCATTTGCTTATGCATTTCTTTTATTGGTCAATTATACAAGATAAGTCTCAACAGTCCTCATTCATTGTCCATTCCTCTTACTGACTTCTATAATGTGAATAAGGTAGTGCACCTCATAAATCAGCATACCATTACCAACTGATGTCACCGCTAACAAGTAAGAAAGTCAAGGAGGACTATGATGAAACTGCATAGTATAGTACAGCTCAGACTGAATCATAGCCTACCTTACCCGTAGAAGCTCCATAGCCAGAATAGTCATATCTGCATCATAAAATTCAGATGGAAGATATTAACATAAATCCAAATGGCAGGAGAGAAGCAGGAACTACAAAATTAAGGGCCCTGTTTGGAATTACGTTTAAGAGGCCTAAAAATGCTTTTAACACTCAAAAAGCCCGTTTGAAGAAAAAAGTTTTTGTTTGGTAAAAATATTAAAAGCGCTTTTAAGGGTCCAAAAAGCCTAAAAATGACCAAAACGCACTTTTAGCAAAAGCTTAAAAATAAAGCTGTTGCCAAAAAAACTCTTTTTGATTTAAAAACTCTATTTCTTAAACACAATTCCAAACAGACTCTAACTAAAGCTTAAATTCATCACATTGTACCTAAGATTAGTTCAACATGGAAAGCAAATCCCTCTAAATAAAAGCGTGTTAATCAAGTCGATAACAAGATCACAATTTGGATTACAATAACGCCTTTAAAGCAGAAACAAAAGGTTATATTCATTCAACAAAAATGAGAGAAAATTCAGGACTTTCAAAATTTTCCAGAGTCATAGTCACATGAAAAAATAGAAAGATAAGACTAGAATTTTCCAAGATCTAAATCAGAGTAAAATCGGTGCATCATATGACAAGAAAAAGTAGATCTTGGAAAGTTCAAAATATTTCGAGTTGGCTATTCACGCCATAAAATCTTACAGATCTCAAAAAGCACAGAACACCCAAAAAAAAAGATAAATACAAAGCCATGCCCCATCCAAGCAAAAAAAATTTAAAAAATAAAAATTCAACTACTTTATACTGGAAGGGAAAGTAAAAATGAGTGCCAAAAAGAAAGGCGGAAAGAGACTGGTGAGAACTAATGGTAACTCCAGGGAAACTATTACACCAACCTTCTTCACTTTCACCTTTTCATTGTGAAAAAAGAAAATGCCATTACCCACTAACACCTTGAGAAGAAAAGTTATTGGTCAGAAGATCGAACAAGCTATCATCTTTACCAATAACAGATCTAGCCCAACAAAACCAGTTCCAAAAAGACTACATTCTCTCTAGAAAAGACGGTAAATGAAAAATCAATCTCAATCACACAAACCACCTCGCTTATAAAAAAAGAAAAAACAACAACAATAGAAGGGTAGAGAGGCATCAAAGCCATGAAACAAAGATTTATGCTTTTCATAAAAAAAAATAAAAAAAATAAATAAATAAAAAAAAAAAATTGTAAGATTTGTAAGTGTAAACCCCATGATAGATGGCTACACAACAAAAGAAAGAAAACCCATTATCCTGCATCTTACATATATTAAAACAAAAACAGAGGGACTAACCCCATGAGGTTAACTCTGAGATTGACTTTGAGCTGCACAAAGAGGTCATAGAGCTGGCCAAGGTCAGCAGCATTGCCGTGGGAGTAAAGCAAGGTGAGGCGAGCACATGGATTCCTCAGATAAAAAGCAACAATCTTATTGCCACGCTTAGTATCAATCAGCAACACGTCCAAGGAATTGTCGTCAGCGAGAGGAATCGGCATCGACGGTGAGGAAGACGACACCACGGTGAGCTTGCCATCGTCTCGTTTCTTGATCTGATACGTGGGCGGCGATGGTGGAAAGAAGGCGAACTTGGCCGCCAGCTGAGAGACCATGCAACCCATTCACCCCCCAAGAAGATGGATATGAAGAATCCAAATTCATTGAAGCATGACCAATCTGGAGCGCATGTGTACACACACACACACACACAGAAAATGTGAGCGTAGGGGTTTGTGGGTTTTCTTGAGGGCTTTCGTGTATGTGCGTATGTGGAGGACTGGAAGAGTGAGCTGGTTTTGTGGGTCTTCTTTGAGCCTCTGATAGGATGGGAGAGAGAAAGAAGAAAGCAGAGAGAAACAGAGTGTGGTAATGGTGGGCAGCCAGAAAAGGTAACAGTGGTGAGTTTTTTCTCAAATACTGGTATGCATTTGTCTAACTAGATTTGTACAAAACGGGGCTGGATTTTAATGGCGGATGACATTTTACACACTTTCGTTGCGTGTTCGTTTGTGTGTATCAGTGAATAATGAAAGAGGCAGGGGATTGTTAAGTCGGTGTTTAGAAACAGTGTGGAGTGAGAGGGTGGCAAGAGAGAGAGAAAACTTGCACCTTTTTTTCTCACACAGAGAGAGAGAGAGAGAGAGAGTGGTGGAACAGTGTACAGAGCCTTAACTCACTTCAAAGATTTGAGTTTTAATTTATGTGCATGACTTCATTGTCTGTCAGGCGTACAGGGAAGCGAGTCAATTTTGTATCTGATATCTCCTCCCCCTCTGCTACAAGACATTTTTAATTTTTGGCCAGTTTATCAGTTTTATGCATACTCTCTTGTGTGTATAAAACCAAGCTACTCTCTGCTTCTTGCTGACACCTGTCTTTTTCTAATGATTTGTTTGAGAGAGTTTTTTTTTTTTTTCTAAAGGAACTTTTTAGAGGGAATTTTGTTTTGGAGAAAGTTTTCGTTTTATTAAATTAATGTATTTAAAATACGTATAAGTTGTACATGTATGTCTAAAAGTGGATGTGAAAAGTGAACATATTAGTTTAATAAATTGAATTGAAAAAAAATTATTTCAATCCAACTTAAGCCTGGTTGTGTTAAAAAATATATTTAAGGAAATTAAAAATATTTTTTAGTAGTTAGCTTGTACAAAAAATCAGTGATGAAGACAGCCGCAGTCAATAGCCTCTGATGACTTTCAGCCACCTTTGACGATGATGATCGGCCACTTTCGACAACCTCCGGTGGTGGTAGCATTGAAGGAAAATAAACTACAAGATAAAGTACATGGAGAAGAAGGTCAAGTATTATGAATCAATAAGGAGAAGTTCTAACTCGAAAATTTGTTAATAAAAATTTATTTTTTAAAAAAAAAAACAAAAGAAGAAGAAATCATTTTACTTAGCTTAAATGAGGTTTTCCTAGTCAACCGAAAATATTTTTGATTTAATTAAGATTTTCAGTCATACTAAACATCGAAAAATATGAAAAATCTTTTCTATAAAAGGTTTTACATCGAAACAAACATATACAAAAAAATTTGGAGTAACTTCACTGAAGATCCCTAAACTTCCACTTGATTTGACAAACCCTCCAAACTTTAAAATCTCTCAGTTTAATCCCCTGAACTTTCAATTGTTCTCAATTTGATCATCTCCGTCAAATTTAACCGTTAGAAATATCAAAATATCTCCGATTTTCTTTTTTTTTTTTTAAATAAAAAAAACGTTTTAAAATTAAGGGTAAAGTTGAAATTTTATAAAATAATAAAAAAAAAAAAAATCAGGGGGTATAAACGTTATTTAACGTTTAAAATCTGATAGAGGGGTTCAAATTTATTGCAATTAAAAGTTCAGAAGACTAAATTAAAATATTTTAAAGTTTATGAGGATTTGTCAAATCAGGTAGAAGTTCAGGAGTTTTCAGTGAAGTTACTCCAAAAAATTTCCTTCTCTCCATTTTGTTTTTAACTATTAAAATAAAAACGTTAGCAAAGAATTTAAAAGTACATTAAAAAATATTTGTTTATCTTTATGTCATATCAAAATATATATTTTTTTAAACACGCCCCAAAATAAAATTAGCAAAAGAGTCCTTTATGTCTGTTACTTTGTTCATCTTTTGTTAAGAGGGGATGTGTTTTGACTTTCATTGGGGGATTGTAGATATAAAGGAAGAATCTCAATGTCCTCCCTTATGATTTTCGATAAAATGTCATTGATTTCTACCTTGTTTTCTAAGAAGTCATCAATTTCATGCTTGATTGATTAACATGTCGGTTAGACATAATCATGTTATCAACTGTTCTTCAATAAAAAAAGGGGGATGAAAATAAAAAAAGAAAAAGAAAAAGTCATGGGAATATCAAAATTAGAGAAAGAAAAGTGGCCGATTGGATTAAAAAAAGGGCCACTAGGGTGATTAATCAGAATTGGATTTTAGTGCTTTATACTAATTTGGCAGGTTAGGCAAAATATTTTCATGGCATTTTGCCCGTTATAGAGATTTGTGAATAAGTACGAGAGTGGTGCAGGGCTACTACATAGATTTCCAAGCAACACATAATATCATGGTACTTGCCTCTGCAGTAGAGTAGCAGGTTTTTGCTGTAAAGATTCCTCTACATTTCACCCCCTCTCCCCTTTTTTTCTTTTGTGGGCTTTGAATTTAATTATTTAAGAGTACATCCACATGCCTTCTTTATTGTGTCATTACTTATTAATAACAAGAGAGAGAGATATTCCTCCATCTTTCATTTTTTTTAAAAAAAACAAAACAAAATACCATTAAATATGTAGATTTAATAATAATAATAATAATAATAAGAGATGGATGAGAGATGTCTAAATTTTAGTTAAATAATCATTTTTTTTAGTTATTAATTTTTTTTTTTTTAAAGTACTTATACCTGGCTTAAAATTTTAACTATTATTTTTATTTTTCTATTTAAAATGTTATTTATTTATTTACTTTTCATATTCATTAAGAAAAGATAACAACATTGTTTTTTTAATTAATATAATTGAGGATTTGTTGAGTTATAATGCTTAGCAAAAAAAACCACTAAACCAGGGCAATTTCGCCACCCACAAGCAATACCCAAATTGAAACACATTTCTATTACCCATTTTCTCTAATTAGCAAAACCCATTTTTAAAGAAAGAAAGGAAATAGAGAGGCACAAAACTTCACCTAAAAGATGGTGGCTTCGGGCGATGACTTTCTGCTGTGGCTTTGGCGGATTCCGATAGTAGAGTTGTGCTGAAGAGGTGGTGGGTATTTTAGGGCTAGAACTGTGGGGTATCGTGGAAAGGAAAAACTAGGAAGAGATGTCTTTGGGTTGTTTGGGTTTATATTTATTTTTATTTTTTTTAGAATAAGATCCGGCGCTTTTGTAATTATTATATTTAGAATTTTTAAATAATGTGTCAATATTTTATTGGATGCCGTAAAAGTAAGATGTTTCACGCCATCCTATAAGAGGACCACCCTTATTACATATACTATTAATAAAATAAAAAGATGGTCATAAAATCTCTCGAGATCATCTTGATTTCAAAATTAAGAGGATCCTATTATTCGAGCCCTTAATATTGCCAAAATACTGTTATATCTATTTGTGTCTTTTAAATTTATACTTTTTATATTGCAAGAGGTTCGATAATTTGCTTATTTTGAACTTTCCCTTTAATGGTTGCGACAAATATTCGGTCTTAACATTTGAAATTTTCCCTTTGCAATGTTCAATATCCATAGCAACCAAAAAAAGAGAGAGCAGATAAAAGAGGAGGGGTTATAAGAGTCTCAAAGTAATATATATATATATAAACTTTTGGATTTAAATTTTCAAAATTTCATAACCATCAACAAACAATTCAAAATATAAAACATTTTTTAGAAAACTTTTCATACCTTCTTATAAGAATATTTTGAAGAAAAAAAATGTGCTTAATTTTTTTGTAATGATTACATTTTTCTCATAAGGATTAACAAATAACTAAAAACATTTTTTATAAAACTTTTTTAAACATTATTATAGGAATATTTTGAGAAAGATAATAACTTTAATAAAGTCATGGTGTAAACTTGGTGTTTTGCACCCTTCAATTGAAAGCATACACCTCAGCTTCAAACACAAAAAAAATAATATAACCCTTCACGCCAAATAATTTTTATTTATTGACAAAATACTCATTGATAAAACAATCGAATCCACCATTTTGGTTGGTTTTTGAGTCTTAGGTGTGCGAGGGCTCAGAGGTAGGTAGGGGTTCGGTGGTGAGTGCATGGTAGGATTGATTTAAATTAAAGATACGATGTCTTCATTTCCATTGCAGTTGGTGTTTTTACCTGATGTGTCAAATTTATATTGAATGCTGTAAAAATAAGTTTTACACCACATCCGAATAGAAGTGACTTTCTTTAAGAAAACATATGCTTAATTTCAGGTGTAACAGCTAAAATATTACTTAAATTTTTTCAAGAAAATAAAGAAGATTAGAGATGGGAGGCCACACGGCCACCTCTTCTTTCTTTTCTTTTTTTTTCTAAGCGAAAGGATGGGAAGGGGCGACCAGTGTAATTTTTCCTTTGAGCGTGACCATCGGGTTCCCACCCGTTGTGGAATGTTCGATTTGAGCCATAACTACTATCTGGGAATGCGAGTCTGTCATCACAACCCCACCAAAGTACAAGCTAATAAAACCCCTTCTTAGTAGCTTCAGGTTCATGCAACTACTATCGCAAGCAAATTTGAACACGCGGCTACAAGAAAGAAAGGAGGGGACTTAACCCCTGCAGCAAGCCCTCTCATTAGTTGGAGGTGGCTACAGGACAATCACAATAACTATTTATTTATTTTTTATAGGTAAGAAGTCAACTTTATACCTACTTTTTTTTCTTTCTCAAAATAAGCACTTTTAACATTTGTATAGTACCCGTGTAAGAAAAATAAATAATATAATGAACGGTCAAGATTTAAAATTGGAGCAGTGCATTTGAATGGAGAAATTTTAGGAGTTAATAAGTTCCTCATATTTTACCCATATTCCTTTATAATCAACCATTTGATTTGTAGACTTATGTATATCCCACATAAGTAAATGGTGGATCCCATAAATCTAATAATTAATTGTAAGAGAATATGGATCAAATATGGAGAACTTATTAATTTATAACATTTCTCTTTATGCGCCTCGTATTTGTTCAAACAGAACGGCATCTACTGCCACGTGGAATGGTAGGCGAAGATGGCCTACCAATATTTGATATGCCAAGCTCATTTGAACGATTAGAATTTGACACATGAGTAAATGAGAATCGACATTCAATTTAACGTAGCTGCCATGCGTTTGTTCAAACGAGGTAAAATTTTAAAGTGCGATTCAAGTTTCTTAAAACGTGAAGGGAAATTTCACTATCATCCAAGAACCAAAGAGAGAGGTCAAACTTTATTGACTCTCAATGTTTTTATTTTGGTATTTTGAGTTTATTAGTTGGTTTGTTGATCTATTGATGTTTTGATGAGAGTGGTTGTTTTGAGGAAATGCTTGAATATGTGTTTTGATTTTTGTTTGGATGTTGTAATTGTTGAGTTTGACTGTTTGAGGTTGTGGCGTGTTGTATGGCTGATGATAATTTTGTGGTTATTGTGATATGGTTGTTCGAGAAAAAAGAGAGAATGGAGGTTAGGGTTTTTGTTGAAAAATAGAAGTTTGTTCCTAAATAATATATATCATATGAGATTTATTGATTTTGAAAATGTGTCATCAAGTCAATGAAGCATTTCTCTTTTATTATCATTGCTCTTGATGAAATTTGAAACAAGCCAATAATTTTTACACTGACTAATGAATTCAATATGAACCCAAAACAAAATTAGTGTTAAGGTTAAATCGTTGACGTATATAGTTTTATACTCATGTATCGGCACAATCTGAACTCGATACATGACACTACGATTATCAGTTTTTGACACGACCTGCAACCTCGACATAAATCTAATACAAAACTAAAAGGTTAAGATTGATAAGTCTGATCAATTTAATTAAATAGATTAAATTACGATTGATATATATAACTTTATACTTATTCCTCGATACCGAGATTAGCCCCCCTAATCTCTCCATTATTAATTGATGTAATGCCTCAACATGTCACCATTTGATTTGAGTTGATTGTTGAGTATAGAATCAACGGAATATGGACAGTGCACAGAAGTTGCATCCCACCAAGACTCAATTGCATCAACATGCGTACCTTATCTCTTATGATCTTATCCACTTGTAGTAGGGTCTAGTACGCCCGGTCTTGATCAGGTGCTTCCAAACGCTCAGATCAAACAACAAATGTAGGGTCCAGATTTCCCCACCTGGGTGAGGACTTGTTGCTTCAATCTCCAAGCAGCTCTACCAGAAAGCAGCAATTGTCTCCCCAGTATGTGCCACTGAGCCATCTTCTGATGGTGGGTTCCTGTTGTAGTTTCCAAGGGTCATCCTTATTTTTGATTTGTTTTTGACTTTGTGAAATCTTCATGGGGACCCCATCATGAATCGGATGGCGATGCTGATGCCTCACCAAACTGATCATTCTCTCACATTTTATACATCTGACGGCTCTAGGGTCCCCACCTGCCTCACTCACTCTTTCCACGCCTGCCACGTGTGGGCATGGGACGTTTAGCCTACCCAATCTTGCCCCATTAGAGTGTTTGAAGAATTTTTTTTTTTTTTTTTTTTAAATGGTACTCTTCCTCTTGGATGAATCTAAATTTTGAGTAAATGCTAATTCTAGAAATAATATTTTTATTTTGTGATTGTTTTATGTGGTTAATATGATAGTCTTAATTAATTTTTAGATTGGTCTTTATTAAAAAAAGATATTTGGTGAGATTGTCATGTCAGCATTCTGAAATAGTTATGAGATAAAAATGTGGTATATTAATTATAAATTTTTTTTGTTAGTTTGGAAATGAGACTTTGATAATTATGTAAGAAAAATGCTAGAACACACACTCTTATCATACCTTTATTTTATTGGGCTGGCCTAACAAACTTATTTATTTATTTATTTTTTAAATTATTGTATTTTAACAAGTGTTGGTCTAGGAGTTTATAAGTGTTGTTATTGTGCATAACAATGATGAATAATATGGAATCGAAAAGAGAGATTAAGAGAGAGTCAAGACACAGATTGACGCAATTTGGCAAGGTGCCTATGTCCACAGGAGAGTGCGGCTATTTTTCTATTATTAATGATTCAGGATTATAACATAATATGAAAAATCCTAATTATACAGATGTATTTTAGCCACTTCGTCTACTCGGCCAACCACTAGTATTCCAATATTACTCTCTTCCTGAAAAATATTAGCCACTAGTTCTAACAATAAGTATTGTCATATGTCCTCAAAAGATAGCTCAATCGGTTAGAGACCACGCCTTATGAAGTAAAAGTCACTAATTCGAATCCCCCCTCCCCCTCTTGTGTGGATATATATATATATATATATATATATATATATATAAAGTATTGTCATATCAGTATAGTGAAATAGAGGTTGAGATAAAGGTACGTATGATACTTATCATTACTCATTATGTATGTAAACTCACATAAATTAATGAATGGAGATTGGCATCTTTACAAGTTTCTTGTGATACCCAACTGAGAAAGCCAGGAATGGAAAGCTTTCCCTCTACTTTGATCTGAATTTTAATTGATGAACCTTTTTTTTTTTTTTTTTTGTTTCCATTCTATATTTGTATAATAAATTCCCATCTTGGCTAAACAATAAACAAAATCATCATTATTTTTTTTTTCTCCCTTTTGTTTCCTGTTTCTAAAACAAAAAACTTTAATGAACAACTCAAAACACAAAATACTCACAAAATACTTAAAATTGTTTTTACTTTTATGTCACATCAAAACGTTTTATTAAAATATACTCCAAATCATTAATCTTATTGGTGTTAAGAAAATGAGCAACCATTATGAAAGGGTCCCCCTCTTACATTGAGGAGAAAATTTCATGCTTCCCAAAGGAGAAAGTCAACAATCAAGTTGGAGGGACACCTCAAGTACCCAGAGGAATTCTGAAGTTAATTTCCAGTCCACTAGGAAATAGAATAATAATTTCCTGTATCAAACTAATTATAAAAGATTAAGAATAATAATAAGATAGAAACATAAGTGGATTAAAAAATTGTAAAACTGTAGTGGACATGGAAATAATCACAAATTTTTACCTGAAATGGAGGAAATTAAGTTAGACATTTTGCTTTATAGATGTGCTTAATTAGCAACTAATTGCTTTATAGATGTAATTAATAAGTCACCCTACACTAGCAGAGATAATTAGTAATAAAATAGCATATTTATGAAAAAAAAATTCAAATAAAATAATCCTCTAGGATATTGACATGAGCTTTATTTATAGGCCAAAATAATCATCTTCTAAGAAAATTAGGATTTAATAATAATAATAATAATAATAAAAGAATATGACTCCTAGTTCTAAGAGGATACACAATCCCACTAAAAAGATATTAGAATTTATAATCTTAAAACTAGATTAATGCTTGAGAGCTAGGATCATTTTTTTTTCGAAATTCATCAGGAGAAAGTGACGTGGAATGGCAAATGGTAATATAAAAGAATAAATGCAAAATTACTCTTTTGTCATCCTACATTACTTTTTTCCGAAATTCCGGAAAAAGTGTTGCTTTCAAGCATTACTCCTTAAAATAATTAGGATATCAACAATATACGTCTTGAAACAAACTTGGAGATACATAGGTAAAAATTGGGCTTCACCATGATTAAGGAGCATCAAATAAATGTTTAAGGTAATTCCAAACAAAATTTACATTTGTATACTTGATTAAGGCAAAATGAAGTTAATCAAAGGTATAGCCAAGTCTTCTCCTCTTGTCGAGCAAACATCCCTTTTGGGACTAAGCAAACACCCTTTTGCCCCCACGTACGTGAACCATTTAGGAGGAGGGAGAAGCAGAAGCCTCCCTTCCTCTCTCCCCTCCCCTCCCCCTGCTTTTCCCCTACTACTGATCTTATTCTCTCTTCTTTTCTTTTGTTAGAGCTGGGACTTTAGATCTATCACCGTCCATTCTCCTCCGCCATTCACGTGCTCTTCCCCAGTCTCCTCGCCGTTGACCAACCTCGTGCCACCCTCCATCCTGCCCTCCCACTAACACGTGTGGCCTACGCACCGCTTAACTTTAGATCTATCACCGTCCGTTCTCCTCCACCATGCACGTGCCCTAGTCTCCTCGCCATTGACCAACCTCGTGCCACCCTCCGTCCTGCCCTTTCATTGACACGTGTGGCCAACGCGCTGGTTCCTTGTTAGCGGTTATTAGGTATTAAAAAATCTCATGTAAAATCCTAAAAATTAGGATAGCTTTTCAAAGTGGCAGAACTTAAAGAGAGATCAGTGGTAGACCACATTGACATACGGCACATTCCTCAGCATGATATGGTGTAGCAATATTGGTATCTGTACACTATCAAGAAAGATATGAAATTATGTTTCCCTTGCATGAGAATGTGAGATCGATGCACCTCGTTCATGCAACATTAAAATGATTAACAAAATAATATTAATTACATAAACAAAGCCAGCAATGTCTTGTCTTGACGAGGAACCTTATCAGCCCTACATGGGGGTCAGAGTTGTTTGCGTGTTTTTATATTTAAATATCAGAGACTGTCTCTCTTGCTTAGCTTACTCTTCTTGTAATCCATGAGAAAACAAACACGAAGACGTGTATTAAAGTATTTTATCTGCTTCTTTTTTTCTTTTTTTATATAAAAAGAAATGAAAGATATAGTGGCCGGGAGAGTGCATGTGATGATCTTCCCCTGGCATAAGAAATAAACACCAAAAAGAAGAGACAAAAGCAAAGTTTGAGGAACTGGACATCTAGAGATTCAAAGTTTTTAGTCTTATTAGATCCCAAGCACGGCTTCTTGTCTTTTATACCTTTTAACACGTGAGGCGCAAAATTAATATGTTACTTACAAATTGATTTTTTTTTAAATAATGTTATATACCATACCAAATCCCACAAATATTCCAATCTACCATTGGATCAACTATCGTTAAAAAAATAAAAAAGAAAAAAGAAAAAAGAAAAGAACCAAAGGTAGATTATCGTTGTAAGGTCAACATAGTAAGATACTTGTGAATATTGGTATCAATGTATGATATATAACATTACTATTTTTTTCAAGATCAAAAATTGAGAAATGCCAGAAACTACTCTCTTATCTTATAACTATCATACTTTACTAATGTGGCATTGTCAATCAGCCATTGTTTAAAAAAAAAAAAAAAAAAAAAAATTCAATGGCTGATTGACAGTGCAATATCAGCAAGTGAGATAAAAGTGTGGTGTTTAACATTACTTGAGAAAAATACTAGTAGGCTTGAGTTGTTAAGTTTCGTATTAAAGAATACCCACAAGATTTTCATCAGAATCCCCTCCATTGTATCTTTTTTTTTATTTTTTATTTTTTTAAAAAAGTGAAATGGAGAATATTTATTTTATGGCCAAGATTTTGTTTTGTTGTATCTAACTATACACATGGTGCTATCTCATTTAAAAATTCTAAATGACGCAATAACATATTCACTATTCAGGCAACATATAAGTTGACAGATCTATAAAAATTTTAAATTTATAGACTTAAAATTTTTCAATCGAAGTCTACCATATGTCTCTCAAACAAAAAGCAGCAAACATCTCTCGTAATGGCATGTGAAGGAAAAATAAGTGGGCCTTTGGCGGCCAATTCTAAGATCCAGCCTCAATTTGAATGGATTATCTTAATCAATAAAATTCAAACTAACCTTTAAGTTTGCCACTACTACAATTAGCTCCTCCTTTTAAATATAGGGAAAAAATTAAAAAAAAAAAATTCAAATAATAATCTATATATTTTAAGTAAGATTATTAGAAAGATAACGTAATCGGGTAAACCAAAAGCCATTTTAAGACTCACCTTTTAGTTTCATAGTGAGCAGCAAAATCTGTGTTTTAATTTTTCTTATGTAAAACTGACTTTTTTTGGGGAAAGGGAAGCCCCAAAAGCCAGACAGCCCGCGTATTCTCCGCCTATGGGATAGAAAATCACTTATCCCTATAAATATGACTACTTTCTTCCAACACGAGGAATTCAAAAATACTTTACGAAGGACACAAAATTTCCAACAAATGTAGCTACGCAATAAAAATTCTTACAAATTCCATTTTCATTGTATATATATTTATATCATATTTACCAAAAAAGAAAAAGAAAAGAGCAAATAGATATTTTATCATAGTTTTTATTGGTCATTTGGTTTCTATTTATGAGGGGAAAAACCAAAGAAACAGACCAAATTTATGAAAGACTCCACCACTTGGCACGTTTGACTTGTAAGTTATGTTTTGGGTGTTATTTTTTTGTTTTTGGTTTGAAGAAGTGTTTTGAAGTTGCATAAAAATGAAAATATTATGTGTTTTGAGGAGTCTTTTGTCTATACTTGTTTGGTAGTCTTTGACTTGAGAACAAAAAGAAAAGAAACATGTAGAATAAAAAACACTATTGGCAAGGCGAAAAGTGCAGGACAAAATCCTCAATTCTCAGCCAGCCGTGCTCTCTCACATAATCAAGTATTAGTTTTAAATTATAACCAACGGAACTCGTGATCGTGAACCGCTTACCCCAAAAAATAATTTAAAACTAGTAAAAAAAGAAAGACTTTAAAATTTAGATAAATTTTTAAAGACAAACATATTCTTTTAATTTTCTCTGTGGGATAAGGGGGGAATAAGGATCATGAAAAATATCTAGTTAGTTATATTGAAAGTGTAATTTATCACCTCAAAAAGTGAAAAGACAAATACCCCTCACATATAACTAATTGAACATTATCTAGTTTAAATGAACTGGAGAGGATCCTGTTCTGGGGAGGGGGGCAGTAGTTGAACACTTTACTTCTCACGCACAATTCCAAATATTTCCAGGTGAATGGCTTTATTGGGAAAAGTTTAAGACATCTTAATGCAAAGAGAAGAAATAAGGAGAATTGAGAAATTATTCTGAATACGAGAAATGACACAAAATTTGAGCAAATATATACCTAAATTGCCTATCAACAGAGGTTTTAAGTCTCCTTACAACGATGTAAGACAGATCTGTACAGCGGAAACATTTTATCTTTCTTTCTTTCTTTTATTTTTATAAGCTGTACAGCCAACACCTGAAATTGAACTTCCCCACTAGTGATTGATGCTGCAAAACTGAACTTCTGACAGTTCCACTGAGACATGTACAGAAAAGGACCAGGTGATAGATGGCATAATTTTCAAAGTCATCAATGGACATGAAGAGATAGGCTTCCTCTCTCACTGCACCCTTGTTTCGAAGGGCCAGTGGGCATTAGGTTGAATTGCAAAATTATGTTTAAAAGAAAGGTCCTAGCCTGCAATTCATTGAACAAAGTTAATTAAAAAATAACTGAAATAGGTCAGCAATTTTTGGCTAATTATGACTTTCTCTCAACCTCTTCTCTGGACTGGCTTTTCAAGAGCAATTATGATTTTCAGAATTGAGATCAAAACTAAAAAAAAAATATAAAAAAAAAAACTCCATTCCAATATACAAAATCATAACTATGATAGGCTTGGGCAAGAAAATGTTCCAGCCAAGACACAACATCCTGTAAAGGATAAATCTTGTAACAGATTTTTCTTCACACATACTTGAAGTGGTATCTAAACCAGGGAAAAAGGAAACAAAAATGTCGTATGGTATTGATGTCTGTTGGATCCCGCTCATGAGGTGGTAACTTCAGAGGTTTCTTTCTTTGGTTTTGAATTCCCACATTGATAAGAAGAATAGGGAGGTGCAGTAGTCCCTATATTAGAGTGATAATCCCACATCAGTAAAAGTGAAGTAGGGAGGTGTGCCAATTCTGATAGATAAGAGTGGTAGGGTAGCCTTTGTTGCGTGTGAGAATGGGAAGAAAACACTTTTCTAGTGTGTGAGTTAGTGTTAGAGCACAATTGGGTTTATTGGGATCTTGGATTCCAGTGTGTCAAGTTTAAGAGTTTTATAGTTAAAAGTTTGTAATCCATATCTTTGATGGGGGACTTTGCCATGCATCGCGTTAAAAGAAATTTAAAAAGTTTTGAAAGTCAAAAGTCCGCAGATGCAGTGGATGCAGCGATTGCTCTAGAAAATAATGAAGATGATGAAGATGGTGATATTATTATGGTCATAGAAGGAGATTCGACTAAAAATTTGTTGGATAGAGACTGGTTGACAGATATACAGGTTGTGATGAAAGTTCTGTTATGTTAGCTAATAACGAGGAGCGTAAAGTTGTGGGAATATACAGAGTAAAATTTAAAATGTTTGATAGGATCGTGAAGGCTTCCAGTACCAATGGACATGTAGTAGAACTTGAAAGGAATTTGATTTCTTTAGGCCAGCTAGATTCTTTGGGTTATGGATGTTCTATAAGAGGTGTAGTAAAAGTTAACAAAGGTGCTTTGGTGGTAATGAAATGAGAGAAAGCTTAGAATCTGTATGAGTTAATTGGAGATACAATTAAAGGTAGAGCAAATTGCAGAGTAACGTTTGGTTAAAACACTGAAAAAGAAGTAGTGACAAGATGGAAGAGAGTGGGATTGAAGAAAAGATATTAAAGTGAAGTAAAGTTTGACTTTGTTGACGACTTGGTGGAGCGCCCCTACCCACAGAGGCTCAAAGGGATACCCAAACTGGTGCAAATGGGGACACATCCTCATATGTCGGAGGAGGAAATTTGTTGGGTCCCACACATGAGGTGGTAACTTTAGAGGTTACCTTGTTGGCTTTGAAATTCCACATTGATAAGAAGAATAGTAAGGAGGTGCAGTAGTTCCTAGTTTAGAGTGGTAATCCCACATTAATTAGAATTGGAAGACATAGTTCGTTGCGTGTGAATTGCAAGACATACTTTTGTCTAGTGTGTGAGTTAGTGTGAAAGCACCATTGGCTGTATTAGGGTCTTGAGTTTGAGAGTATTAAATTTGAGAATTTTTTATTAGATAGTTTATAATTCCAACTAGTTGCTAGTGGATTATTTTTGGACACAATTTGCCGAACCATGTTAAACTTTACGTCTTAAGGTGCATACTTTTTTGTTGTTGTGTGTGTTTTTCACAACAAAGTCATCCAAGCATCTATTTTCTGCACAACTCATGCATGTGAATTACTTCTTTATGTATACAGATTAATATCATCTCTTATCAAATGGTTGAAAGTTGACGTATAATGGATTAACATCTCATGTTAATCTGTATATTTGACAAAACCAGGATGCAAAGTATATCTAATAAATTAGATATTTACTGAAATATATCTACCAAATTAAATAATCGCAGGGGACTAATTACAGGCTTAATTACTGGCAAATTAAGCACGACAGCCACAAGTTTTCTGCTTGATGAAAAAATGTTCGTTTTGTTATACTGAACCATTTTCATGGAAGTATTTAGGCTAGATGACAGCAACTGTTTCATTCAAGTATAACCCATCTTCATGCATAGGATCCAATTCATGATCTTTTAAGAGATTAGTACACCATTATCTGTAATTTTAGGGTATAATTTCAGGTGTCTCTCTTGTATCCTCTGCACTGGGCAATGCCCTTATCTTTAAATAAAATATTTTCCTTATCCCAAATGAAGAAAAAAAATTAAGTACCTGATTATAAAGGTCCACTAATTCCATGGTTGTGACAAAGAGACACTCGGTATAGATGCCTCTAGTCCTTGTTTGCCATGTATAGCAGAATTGAGCACATTGTATTGCTCAGTCACGGAATTATAAATCGCTTGCGAGTATGCATCCTTAGCCTGCAAAAGTGAAAGCCAACTCATTTAAAGTCGATAAAAATTAACCATAAAAATAATGTGCATGAAGTTCTTTGGAAACTAAGAACCTAAACAGGTGAGGCTACCCTCTGAATAAAACATTAATGGAACATAACTTCTCTAAGATTATGAACAAAAAAAAAAAAAAGCGGTTATTTATTTTTTGATTTTACTTATCAAAAAAAAAAAGATTATTAACAAACCAAATAACTTATGCATACTGTGTCAAAAGCAACTTTAACAATTATGTGTAGTTGATAAAATAAAGCCTGTTTGAAAAATAGCTTTAATCCATTCATGAGGTTTGAAATCCTAATAAGATTAATCTCTTTTGTTATCCTTCTTCTTTACTTGTTACAGCAGTTAAAAGGGGCAATAACTCATCATAAGATTATTTTACATAAATTTAAAACCTCGCTCAAACCATCTCATAGCCATGGAAAAAATGAGTAACATGTCAGAATCTATAACATAGGATGTAATGAAAAGTTGTTACCGATTGGAGTCAATTATGCACTGGTGCAGTCAATATGTTTTAATATTAATACCTAGAACAATGCTATTTGGATAGTCTTGTATACAAAATTCTATCTTGATCCCTCGTTTCCAACCATGGGTAATGTGTTCTATTTACCAGTATAGACATAAAAGCAAGGACGGAAAGCTTTGTGCAAAGGACTTCATACAAATAACATTATCCTAATAGCCTGGTAATTTTTTTATTTGTAAATAGCCAGGTAAATTTTGTATTTATGCAAAATAGCTCTCCACTGCCCAAGATACATTATACAAAATTTCAGGAACTAGATATTAAAACATCCAAGTGAAAGACCACCATACTAAATGGAACCAACCTTTTCAGGGTTTCCACAGGCAGCAGCAATTTCAGAGAAGCTGATGCCTGGTGACACTGATAATCCAGCTCCATGAAAGGAGATGACCCTTTCCTCTCCAATTTCTTTTTCTACCTGGAAAAAATTACTATTGTCACAAGAGAGGAAAACAGTTAAAAAGAGAAGACGCCAAGTGAAAAACAAGGCGTACCTGGGGTGGAGGGGGCATTATGTCATTGCACAACAATGCTAATGGATATATATGCCCGGGGGCACCAGAATGTTCAGCAAGCCTTCTCATATTGTCCACTGAAGAAGCATCAAAGGGTGCCTGACCCCCTTATATCAGTACCAAAGTTTTAATGACATCTCAAAATGGAGATAAAATATCAAACAATTTTTTTTTTTTTTTTTGGTTAAAGAAAGAACTAACACCTTTGGCTAGATAAAGAACATACTGCACAGAAAGAAATTTTTTCTCCTAACTAATGCCATGTTCAGGAAGTATATCTGTAAAAATTTATCTCAGTAGATACAAATTGCAACCCAAATATCTTCCACAAGCTACTAGTGGTTTCACAATGAAACTATCATTGGAGATGCATTATAAATTAACTCAATACTTCATAAATAATAAAGGTGCAAGAAACAAACAGATGCTGACATACAAAGAAAGAGAGGAGAAGAAAAACTTACTGGAAACCATTCATTTGTGTGAGGATCAGGTCGATCCCTCCCACCACTTGGTGCAATCCATATTAATTGTGATCCACCCCTGTATCAGAAAGCCGCTAAGTGACAGGAGCACAATGGAAGATTTTTCAGAGCTAAAAGAAAACTGCCAAAAATAAAGGTGCGGATCTGTTTTCAAAATCATTTATAAGAGCAGGAATACATTAAACATCTAAGGCACTGAAATAACTGTAGTATTCCCTACTTCTAATCATACAAAATTTTAAAATCAAAGTTGAAGGATCAGTATAAGGTGGGATACTGGGGGAAACAGGAGAAGATTTAGATTTCACCAAGAGATAGTAATCAACAGCTGTGTGAGTGTGTGTGGGTGGAAGCGAATTGCTTGTAGAAACAACAATTACAGAACTTGTTCGAATAACTTGGAGAAAAATCCAGCATTGCATTTGATAATTTTGTCAAACAACAATTACAAGTAGAAAAATCCACAGAGAGAATTATTTCTAGAGGATTTCCGCTAGAAATAAATCGAATTCACTTCCTCAGATTTCACATTCTCTCTTCTTGAAGTAAATTTGACCAGCATCTCCCATCAACTTTGACTTGAATGTGTTATCAATTAGAAATAAATGCGCATCACAAACTTGAAATATAGAGAGTAAAGCACAGTATTTAAGATCCTAGCATGGAATGCAGTGTGGAAATTGTGATGAAAATATCCAAGTCAAAGACAAGAGCTCCTTGCAAAACCATAAAACAGTTGCATGATAGCCTTCAGCTTATTATTTATTTTATGAAATAAATTAGAATCAAGTAAATACCAAGATTGCCAACATAAACATCCACAATTCCCCATCCTTGATATACAGGCCACAAATACTATCTTTCCAACTAATTTATCAAAAAACCAATACTATCTTTCCAACTAAAATATCAATATTACCATAGTATACCTCAATAATAATCCTCATTTTGAAACACAAGCTGCCTAGATATCATCTAAGACCTTCATCTGCCAATCCACAGGAAAAAAAAAAAAAAATTCTGTTTCTGACCATTTTACCACAAAGTCTCTTTCAAACATTTGTTTTTATATAACTAATATAATGCACAAAAAGGGGCACAAGCCAAAAGCACAAAGCCTCTTTTGGACTTGATTCCTTAGAAAATCCAAGCTGCTACAAATCCATATGGTAAAAGATCGAGATGTCCCCCTAACTCCCCTCATTAAGTCCTAATTTGAAAAAGATCTGTTCAGTGCTTTAGACTGTTATCATGTACTCTCCAGAGGCATCACCAAACCACATCGAACGCTATATCAATCCCAAAATGAAGTCGAAGGCAAACCAGACAAACTAACACAACAGCCCTATCTTTGTCGTTCATCAGACTTCCAAAGAGGGATTCCACCTATCAAGTTCTACTTATATCATTCAATCTGCCAGCTACTACTCAAATAAATTTTACACAATTCCATCACTCAGATTCAAGGAAAAGGTAAAGAAAAATAGAAAGGCGAAGAGAAAAAAGACCAAGAAAAAAAAAAGGTATAAAATCTAAGGGGGCAATCTGAACGATCAAATGAATAAGGTTTTTTTTTTTTTTTTTTTGAAAGAAAAAAAAGTAATTAAGATATTATTAAAAGCGCAAAGCGCAGCCCAATACACAAGTATACAAGAAAAACACCTATTTATAAGGAGAAAAAAGAAGAAGAAAATCATTAAAACTAATCACCAAACGTGCTAAAAACGCAGTTGTCCATAAAAAGAGGAATAAAAAATGACTTAAACTCCTCCAACGTCCTCTCTCGGTTCTCGAAAATTTGGTCGTTTCTTTCCCGTCAAAGGCACCACAAAAGGCAAGAGGGCACTATCTTTCACACTACAACACTCTAGCACGTGGGACAACACAAAGTGACTAAAGAAAGCATTCCATAAGGAACAAGCCACCTCACAATGGATAAGAAGATTCACTGACTTCTCATTTCTATTGCACATGCAGCAACAATCAACAATAATCATGTCACTTCCTAAGGTTATCCATAGTAAGGATCTTTCATAGGGTCGCCGACCAAGTGAAAAACCCCACTCTCAAAGGCACCTTGATTCGCCAAATGCTCTTCCAAGGAAAATGAATGCCATCATTACATGCAAGGACCTTGTAAAAGGAGCTAAGGTCAAATATCCCTTTGTTTGAAGGTGCCCACCAAAGCTTGTCTTCCCCTTTACGTCTCACTTTATAGGAATACAATACACTGAAAAAACAACCCAATAAATCCACCTCTCAATCGTGAGCAGCTCTAGAAAAGCTCACATTCCACTGAAGGAAACCACTAGAAAGATCCTAATGAACTGCAATAGAAGCATCCTTTGTACATGCAATGCTATATAACTCTAGGAATGCTTCCTTAAGGGCCATCTCCCCACGCCATACAGCATCCCAAAATTTTATCTTGAAGCCATTTCCCAGCTCAAATCTAGTATGACTAGAAAACAACCTCCACCCTCTCCTAATATTCTTTTATAGCCCCACGGCCCCCACCCCATACCAACTCTCTACCATCCTCAAACGAATAAGTAAAAGGATACATGCTAAAATTACCTATGATGGCCAGAAATAAGAAATGACTTTCAATGGTATCCATTCCTCATGTCCACAGGCATCATATATCCAAGACTTCAATCAGACTCACAGAGACAAGCAGAGGTACCTTAAAAGTAAAGCCATTTCCTTCAAACTTCGTGTGTTTGCTTTCTTTTTCATCTCAACAAGCTCAGGATCATCATACATGTGCTTCTTCGAGTACACACAGAGAAGATTCCTAGCAAGATGCAAAAAGGACAATAACATCAAATTCGTTAAAATTTAAACAGGTGTAAAAAGCATAATCACAATATGATGTCATCTGAAAACTTCAGAATCACCTTCCCTTGCTGAAGGGCTTGCAAAGAGGATCTATTAAAACTCTATCCCCTGCTATATAAGTCTGCAGTACGTCAAGTTTGAGTTTGTTATGCTAACATTTCCCAATGCACAGAATAACATTAGTAACTATTGTAGGCTCTGAGTTTGAAGGGTGGAAAAAAGTTTCACCATGCTTTCAGCAATATGTGGGTTTGTTGCTTCAAGCAACAATGCAATGATAGCTGGGTCTGCTTCAGTTTGGTGGTTTGACATCAAGACAATATTGTGACCCTGTAATCAATCATATGAGAAATTATTGCATTAACACAGGTCAATTCTACATCAACAAATAATTGAAAATCATAAATTGGCAATTATCAACAATGCTTAAAACCATGAGAAGCACAGATGACAAGCCATTGAACACACAGATAGTTCTATATGATCTTCTATTTCTTCACTCATTACTTGAAAAGGCATATTAATACACACACACGCACACACACACACACAAAAAAAAAAAAAATTCATAAATACAGTACCTTCATATTGCATACCGGAGAAACCTCTGGGCCTTATTACAATCCAAATCTTACATAACTAATGCCCAAAAGCAATTGGGCCAGCTAGCATCAAAGCAAAGTTCTAGCCTTAATTTCTTAGCTTAGAATAGTAAAGGAAGCACATCACAGAAGGATTCTAATTATGAAAGTTCCCCATAAAACTTGTATCAGTTCCTTTGCACAGGGTTAACCCTTAACCCAAAACTAAACCAATCAAGAATGGTTCTCAATTTCGTCACACAACCAACCAATGGACTAGTAGAACCAAACAAAACCAGGCCATGGAAAGATCATATTGGTCCAGTCATGGAAGTAACTTGTCTAAAGGTTTTCATCATCATATGCACTATATGATAATAGCAATAATTTGCCACATAAATTCCCTACTATTTTTTCTAATCATATAATCCTCCCCCCCCCCCCTTTTTGCCTATGTTCATTATACATAAGTTATCTAAGACACTTTTTAAAAAAGGAGGTGAATGACATAGACAAAGTTCAAATTCAGAACCTTTACTCTCATACCATGGTCAATCACCGATTATTTCAAAAGCTTAAGCTGGTAGAGAAGACAAATTTAATCATTTAATTAATATTTTAACACAAGTAACTAGGAGGCAGTTATATTTTTAACTTTATGAAAAGAGATAATAGAACAGACTTCAGCAATTAGCAGCAGCAGAGACAATAAACGAAAGCAAATTGGAATACTGAAAATAGGCACCTTCTGAAGCTTCTCTTCAATTTCATTGAAAAGCGAAATGTTGCCTACATACGAATTTCTGTATCAAAGATTAAAAGTTCAACAATAAGGTAAAACATGAGGGAAGTGACATATCTTGACTGACAGAAAATGAAAGTCTTTCAATTTGCATAGATCACAAAACAGTAGCCACTAGTTTCAGAACTAAATTACACGTAACTTATTCCATTAAAATTCAACTACTAGAAAGCGGGATAAAAGCAGAAGAGTTGAACCAGAAAGAGAGCACTGAACATAGTCTGCAACCATAAAAGATAAGAAGCCAACCAAGTAATAGTCCTTCGATGAAATAGACAATTTGCTCTTTAAAAGAGCACAAGATCTACAGGGAGATTCACTGTTTCCAACCGAATCAATTAGTGTGAAATTGGAAATATCTGACATCCACAAACTACAAAATCACTCTCACAAGTTGTTGAGAAAGATAGAGCCTACTTTTAGTATGAAAACAGGGAGATTCAAATCTCAAAACTACCACCAGCACAATCACAACCAGGCAACACCAGCTTTTTAGTTTCCTTGTGAAATTCTAAGGTAACCAAGAGGGATCTACATGCTTGAATATTGACGTGTGGGTTCTCTAAGCACCCTGGAGATGCCCAAGATCCAACGTGTTTTAAAATCAAAGCTCTTGCAATATCTCTGTAATCTGACACAACACATTGATCAAACAGGACACAGACTTCAATGGTTTGGACTTGGTACCTTGAATATGAATCTCATTATATATAGTAAAAACAGAAATTAGACCAAAATCCAATAAATTTATGAAAAAACGCAACTAAGCTTAGAATCCAACAAAAATCCAGATTCAATTTGAATCTGAATATCTATAATACTACACGTGGATCAATTATCATATACAGAATATTCATGTATAACATATTAAAGCTACTTTCACATCATAGATATGGAGTGCCATTTTCAGTCTAGTTGGGCTGACTTAGGTTATGCCTACACATGTAGTGGACCTATTGGCTTGCTGGAGGGTTATATGGCAGTTCTCAGAGTGTAGCAGTGTGAAAGATGGTGCCTATCATGTCTTTTGTGGTGTCTTTGGCTGAAAAAAAATGATAAAAGTTTTGAGGACTGTGCGAGGACGGTGATGGAACTAAAGTTTTTCTTCCTCAATATTGTTTACCTTTAGACAACTGCGTTAGACTATCCTTATTTGCTTTGCTTTCATATTTTCATGATCTTTTTTCTCTTTCTAGCTAGGTAATTTTCTTGTGTACTTGGTTTGCGCCTTTTGCGCTTTTTAATAATATTTTGATTATTTATCAAAAAATATATATTAATTACATGTTTGTCATGATTAATCTTTTCTATTAAAAAATTCCAGCTATTACAATCCATTTTTCTGTTTGGTATGTCTTTAGTTGTATTGTATTGCTGAAAAAGGATTTGGTATTGAAGCCCCTCTATTTCAGTTTTGGGCAATACAATTTTTAGGCCTTCATGTAAGTATATTACTCTAAGGTGGGTGGCCGGAGGTGGTCAGATGCGTTTAGCAAGGAGATGGTCGATTGAATCCAAGGATTTTGAGATGCTGGTGAAGGATGGGGAAGCTGGGTTAGAGATTAAGGAGAAAAACAAAAGGTTGGTGAGGTCAGTGAAGTTGGTTGGGAAGAAATGAAGCTGTTTGGCTTTTACATATCTTTGAAGAGTTGATTGCAGTGAGGGATTCCAGGGTCTTTCATGATCATTCTAAGCCGGGCTATCCTAGAATATTAGCCCAGAAGTGCTTCAACAATATATGGAAGCTTTTTGGTGATTGAAGAATGTGAGGGGAGGGAGAGGCGCAGGTCAGTCATGGTGCCAGAAGGGAAGAACCAGAAAGGATGGAGTAAGCTTGAGTCTGAGATTCAGATTGCTATTAGATTCTTCCAACCAGTCTTGATGGCTCCAGAAAAGGATGATGTGAAGAAAAGGAGGAGCTTTTCTGAGGTGTTACACGCCATGGTATGTCCGTCGAGGAACTTTAACCATCGCAAGAGTCCCTAAATGTTGTCGGGGAAGCTGGAAAACATGCTGTGCCACAGAAGAAGATGAACGTGAATGTTACTGGTCCAGGGTCAGGTTCGATAGCCATTCTCAAACACCCAGGTGGTATACTTCCGGCGAATGTTAAGGGAAAGGATCCGATTGAAGGGGGATGCATGGAAGAATCAGGGAGGAAGCGATACATGATGGATTTTCCGGCAATTCCTTCGCTGGTGCAATCTGTATCTCCGGTGAAAATCTCTCCGGTGGTTC
Organism: Corylus avellana; assembly: GCF_901000735.1. NCBI lineage: Eukaryota > Viridiplantae > Streptophyta > Magnoliopsida > Fagales > Betulaceae > Corylus > Corylus avellana. The sequence goes on along the minus strand of NC_081543.1, from coordinate 12,260,932 downwards.
CTGGATTGTTGGGTAGTGGCAATTTGTCTCATGCAGAGGTGGTGGCGCAAGGACGTGATATACGTGATGCACCTGGTGGGAAGAATAATTCTGACAAGGGACACGTGGAGTTTGGAGGATTCGAATGCGTCAAATTAAGGAACTCTTTGGAAAAGCTTCAGTAGGAGATAAAGGATTGCCTGGAGCACTTGGCGATGGGAAAGTGTGGGCATTGCGTTCGTGGGCTTACGGACCTTGGGCCTACGCCAATCAACCAAAATGCAATGGAGGATGTTAATACCCAGCCCATGCAGTCGTTGGGTAAGACCCAGAAGGTGGGAGAAGGGAATAAGAGAAGAGGGAGACAAAAAGAAAAAAAGGCCGATGAGGGTGAAAAAAGTTCAAGTGGGCTGGATGACATACAAGAATGGTGATCCAGGAGCTTCATCGTCCACTGCAGGTCATCAAGTAGCAATGTGTCAACCGCCGGTAGGTCCATCGGCGAGGTCTGCCCGGGGCTTATTGGGAAAAGCACCCTCTAAAGGTGAAATGGAGCTGACCGGCATGAGGGATGGAGTTTTACACTTGGGTCGGCGACAGATAGTGCCGATGGGGAGAGAAACAGTGTCGGAGGTGGAGCTGGGCGATGGCAGAGGCTCCGATGTCCAAGAGGCAAGAAGGATTGCAGTTCTGGCAGAGCATAATGCTCGGAATTTGGTGGTGGGGGATGGGTATGGGTCTCCGGCAGTTCAGGCTAACTGGGCGAAGGTGACAGGGATTGGTTTTGACCTCTCGGCAGTCACTGCTTCCTGGGAAATATTGCCTAGACCGGGAACTCTAACCAGTTCCGAGATTGTGGGAGTTTGTGATAAAATAATAGAAAAAGGGGAATTAATTTCCCCTGGGGCAGAATTGGAGGTTGGGTTGGCAAGAGGTATGGAAGGTTTGGAGGAGGACTGTGTGGGAACTCCTTGGGAAGCCAGGAAAGATATGGACAGGGAACCTACTCAAACCAGTTTGGAGCTATACAATTCTCCACGTTCTATGGAGAAATCTGCTCCACTTAAGGAAAATTCAGTGGTAGGAATGGAATTAGAGATATTTGAAGTGGAGGATCTTACTCCGATAAGGAGCTGTCCAGCTTCGGGAATTAAGGGGAAACAGGGAGCTCAGCCAACAGATATGGTTTTGAAGCTTGTCAAGGAGTTTAGCCACTTCGTGGGAATTTCGTGTGATGGGTATGAAGGGAAATTATTGGAGCTGTTTGCGGATATAATTGCAGAGAATGAAGGAAAGGGGGCAAGTGTGGCATCAAATGCGGGAAAGAAAGGATTGAGGGAACTTAATAATCTGGTAAGTTCTATTAATTATGAAGGTAATTCTAGTCGGGTTAGGGTTAAAGGAAGGGCACAAAGAGATAATCCATGAAGCCAAAGATTATTACTTGGAATTTGAGGGGATTAAACGATGGCAATAAATGTTTGAAGGTGAGAAGTTTGCTTAGACAATGGAAGGGGGACATCGTATGCATTCAAGAGACGAAAATGGAGTATATTTCCAACAAATTTGTGAGAAAATTATGGCGATGTGCTTATGCTGATTGGGTTTTTGTGGCATGAAAAGGAGCTTCGGGTGGAATTTTATTGATGTGGGATAGAGGGGTGGTCACGAAGCTTCAGGATTATGTGGAGGATGATTTTGTATGGGCTCTTGCAGGGGTCTATGGTCCGAACTTCAATCATATTAGACACTGGCTATGAGAGGAGTTGGCTAGTCTTACCAGCTGGTGGAATGTGCTATGGTGTATTGGCGGTGATTTCAACGTGACTCATTTCCTTAGCGAAAGGGCGGAGGGAGCACGTCTCACTCGTGCAATGTCCGATTTCTCGGATTTCATATATGAGCAGGGGCTTATGGATCTCCCATTAGCCGGAGGGACGTTCACTTGGTCGAATTCTTACTCCCGATCTAGGATTGACCGTTTCTTAGTCTCTCCAGAATGGGAAATTAAATATCCTGGGTTGATACAGAAAAGGATGCTCAGACTGTGCTCGGATCATTTTCCTATCTTGCTTGATTGTGACAGCATGGTTAGGGGTAAGAGGCCTTTTAAATTTGAGAACATGTGGTTGAAATCTGATGGGTTCGTGGACAAGGTACAGGCTTGGTGGTCGTCTTATAATTTTTCTGGCTCTTCAAGTTTCATCTTGGCTAAAAAGCTCAAGGCGTTAAAGGCGGACATTAAAAGCTGGAACGAGATGGAATTTGGCAATGTGAGTGCTAGGTGCTTAGAAAAAGCGGAGGAGTTGAAGGCTATGGATAGCTTGGAGGAAGAAGGGGAGCTAGATGAAGAAGAGAAGGAAAGAAAAAGGGTGATTACTAGGGAACTGGAGATTGCCATTCTACAAGAGGAAATCAGTTGGAGACAAAAATCCAGGATTTGGTGGCTCAAGGAAGGAGATAAATGTACTAAATTCCTTCATCGAATTGCCAAATCAAATCGGAGATGCAATTCCATTGATTCCATAACCATCAATGGAGCTCCTAACTCCAACCAAGACATCATCAAGGACCATGCGGTGCAATTCTACGAGTCTTTGCTCTCTGAACGTTGCAATTGGAGGCCTAGGGTGGACAATCTTGTGTTTGATATGTTGGAGGCGGACGAGGCCAATCAACTAGAATTTCCTTTCGAGGAAATGGAGGTTTTGGAGGCGATTAAAGACATGGATAGAGATAAGGCTCCAGGTCCAGATGGTTTCTCCATGGCTTTTTTCCAAGATTGTTGGGAGGTGATAAAGGAAGATATCATGGCGGTATTTTCAGACTTTCATGTTCGTGGTAAGTTCGAAAAAAGTCTCAATGCCACTTTCATTTCCCTTATTCCAAAGGTGCCTGGGGCTACCGAATTTAAGGAATTTCGCCCTATTAGCCTAATAAGCGGAACTTACAAGATTATTGCCAAAGTTCTTGCTAATAGGATGAAGAGGGTGGTGGCAAGGGTGATATCAAAGCCTCAAAATGCTTTCGTGAAGGGTAGGCAAATTATGGATTCGGTTCTTATTGCAAGTGAATGTTTGGATAGCCGGATCAATTCAGGGGAAACGGGGCTGCTTTGTAAACTGGATATGGAGAAGGCTTATGATCACATAAACTGGGACTTTCTATTATATCTTCTTAGGAGATGTGGTTTTAGCGAAAAATGGTGTTCTTGGATTGAGCGTTGTATTTCAACTGCTCGTTTCTCGGTGTTGATTAATGGCACTCCGGTCGGCTTTTTCAGAAGTTCTCAAGGGGTGAGACAAGGGGATCCCTTGTCTCCATTCTTGTTTGTCATAATCATGGAGGCGTTTAGTAGGATGATTGGTGCTGCCATCGATAATGGTTTCATCTCGGGCTTCTCAGTGGGAAATGATCTGTCAGAGAGGATCACCATCTCTCATCTTTTATTTGCAGACGATATGCTGGTTTTTTGTGGGGCGAATCTTGATCAAATCCGCTCCATTAAAGCACTTCTTATTTGCTTTGAAGCCGTTTCTGGTCTAAAGGTGAATATGGCGAAATCAGCTTTGATCCCGGTAGGTGAGGCGGAAAATGTGGGAGAATTGGCTGGGATTTTGGGTTGTGGTTTAGCTTATCTTCCTTTGAAGTATTTGGGACTTCCCTTGGGCGCTTGTTTCAAGGCCAAAAACATTTGGGATGACACTTTGGAGAAGGTTGAGCGGAGGTTGGCTAGTTGGAAAAGGTTGTATCTATCCAAGGGAGGAAGGGTCACTTTGATTAAGAGCACACTTTCCAATCTTCCTACTTATTTATTATCCCTCTTTCCTTTACCTGTTTCTGTGGCCAAGAGAATAGAGAAGCTCCAACGTGATTTTCTTTGGGGTGGCTTAAACGAAGAATTCAAGTATCACTTGGTTAGTTGGGAAAAGGTATGCTCTCCCATCTGTAAAGGTGGCCTAGGGATCAGGAAGCTAAGAGTTTTCAATCAAGCCTTATTAGGGAAGTGGCTATGGCGTTACGCGCATGAGAGAGAGGCTTGGTGGAGAATTGTGGTGGATGCCAAGTTTGGTTCTGCATGGGGTGGATGGCATTCCGTTGACAATCCCGGGCCTCATGGGGTGGGCCTTTGGAGGCATATTAGGAGAGGGTGGCGAGTGTTTTCTAAATATATTAAATACGACCCAGGAGACGAATCTCAAATCAGATTTTGGGATGATGTATGGTGCGGGGAAATGATTCTTAAGGAAGCTTATCCAGGCCTATATAGCATAGCTAATGCAAAAGACGCATCCATTTCCGATAACTTGGAGATTATGTGTGGAACTCGTCAATGGAATGTTAGCTTCCTTCAATCGATTCATGATTGGGAATTGGAAGTACTAGCCTCATTCTATACTACGATATATTCTCACAAGTGGAGTAGGGGAGGGGCGGACAAAATTTGGTGGATCCCATCGAGAAAAGGGAAGTTCGATGTTAAATCATTCTACAATATCCTGGTAAGCAAAGAAGCGAGTTCGTTTCCTTGGAAGAGCATATGGCGCACCAAGGCACCCTCGAGAGTGGCTTTCTTTACTTGGACGGCGGTGTTAGAAAACGGTCTCACAATTGATAATCTTAGGAAAAGGAATATTATCGTGATCAATAGATGTTGCTTATGCAAAATTGATGGGGAGACTATTGATCATCTTTTCCTTCACTGTGAGATTGCTCGTTCCTTATGGCAGGTCATCTTTAGTCGTTTTGGGTTGTATTGGGTCATGCCTAGCAAGGTGGCGGGCTTGTTTGCTTGTTGGTGGGCGGGAGGTCACTCTAGGTGTGTTGTTGTCTGGAAAATGGTCCCTCTATGCATTATGTGGTGCCTTTGGTTAGAAAGGAACGAAAGGTGCTTTGAGGATTCAAAGAGATCATTGAAGGAACTCACGGCCTTCTTTTTCCATACGCTTTACACTTGGACAGCTGCTTGGCTCGCTCCTATAGTTATTAGCTATCTTGATTTCCTTGTTCTTTTCTCTTCTTCTAGCTAGTCGTTTCCCTTGTATACTCCGTGTGTACTAGGGTTACGCCCCTCTGCGCTTTTGATATATAAACATTACTTATCAAAAAAAAAAAAAAAATTCTATTAAGTTCAGGTCATAATAGTTTAGAATCTGCCTTCTTCCGAATTCAATCAGTTCATTATTGAAAATCCTAAGAATCAGATGCAAACCTGAACCATTGGATGATTCAGTATGGTCAGCAAATGTTTGTTAGATTGATTTCAAAATTAAGGTCTCTAGACCAAACATGAAGCCTTTTCAGTTCAAGAATAAGTGAATGTGGTAGTTAGGTTGCTCAATTTTTTGCTTTTTCTTTTAATTTTTAGATTTTAAAGATTTTTTTTTTTTTTCAAATATTTGTTCAGGTCAAGGGTGTTTTGCCAATTTCATTTACTTGTAGAGATGGGCCATAGTTGAGGGCTGTGGGTATTACTTTATAGTTAGCATAGCCTTCAGCTTAATCTACACTTATAAATCGTACACCCATTGAGAAAATTCACAAGTCTTTGTATGAATGCCGCAGCAAAGACAGATTTGTGCAGCAGCTCACCCTCAATGATAGTGCTATCCATTTGAAGATAAATAATGTTTACTTATTTCGTAATAATAAACTCTTCAGCTTGGTGGATGACAAAAGGAAATACTTTACAGGCTGCTAATAAGTAATAACTTATTTCAGGCAGTTTTATATAGACTAAATCAATATCTCTCAAAAAACCAGATGAAGATGAAGTACATAAAAGTTGTCACCTCACCTGAAATCAACTAAAGGACGGATATAACTTTGACCAAACATATAGTAGTCAAAAGGCTCTCGCAGCGCTTTGTGATATGGTGAAAAGACAAAAGGATCCTGAAAATTTACTGTAATATAAGATTCATAAAGCTGATAACTAATATCCAATATCTGCAGAGATGCACATACTCTAGAAGCTATAAGGACATAATGATAGAGTGAAGATAATTAAACATTACCTCAACATCAAAGAATACACGATCAAATACAACAGCCATATTTGACAACACTATTTCATCAGCCCTTGGATTTCCACTTTGGAAAACCTGACACATGACAGCGAGCAAATTATTATTAGTATTATTTTGGTAAGTTATACACCCGGTGAGTCTTGAACCCACAACTTCACCTGGCACATGTTCTTACAAGGGGAGAAGGCGTTATTTGAATTAGAACTCACCAATACAGCATGCAAAATAAAAATTATGGAAGGTAGATACATGCCAAAAAGATAAAAAGAATCATTATATTGAATTGCAGGACAACACCCTAAATGAGCAGAAATTGTTTGCTGTCCTCATAAAGGAAATCCGAAAAATAATCCCACACTACTTTCCAAGTTCTCCAGTGTTCATAAGTTTAAGTAATAAAGTACAAAACCAAAATACAATTTTACCTAGAAATAGCATCCTGAGTGCAATAAAATAAAATAAAAAAATTGTCAACAATCATTAGTACAGTGGTCAAGGTCTCATGAAGGTAAAGCAACAAAAAAAAAAAAAAAAAAAAAAAAATTGACAATTTACAGTATAGATGTAGCATTATGGAAGCTTCAACTATGAAGCTTATCATAAATTATCCTAAAATAATTATATATGAAGACCGATCATATAAAAATGCTGATCTTGGCCTTTTACCATCATTAGTTATAGCAGAAATGCTAATCATAACTTGTGACGTAAAAGATGGAAGTGAACTATTGATGCTAACATAGAAATCAACAAGCCAACCAAAATACGTGTCAATCATACATGCCATAAACAATGAAATTACAATGACCAACAGTAGGAGATAGAAGGAGGAAAGGCATTTAGGTTCAGGAATGCAATATGAAAACCCAACAAATGAGTAAGTTTAAATAATGAAGCATGGGGAGAACTTCTGACAAATTTAAAGGTATACAAAATCTACATATATGAGATCACAAATTACCATGACTCAAGATGCATAGGACCAAAGCAAAGGTCTTTTGATAGCTCATGTGATTTTCTATCTAACAAGGGCAAGATTTCATGATACAGATAGTCAGATTTGCTTTAGAAAGTCAACAAATAGATTCATTAGTTCTCAAATCAGTTATTCATATTATGTCTAAGTCCCATAGTCATTAGGAGTGGTGTAATGATAAAGTAGAAATTGGGTTTAGGTTTTTATTAAGAACTAACTGAATTTCAAGTAAAAAAAAAAAATTGTTATTTTTATTCGAATATTAATTAAATGATTCAATTCATATGTTTCTGTCAATTTAAGCTTTTGTAATAAATAGTGATTTAATATGATATCAGAGCAAAGATCCTGATTTTGAACTATGCTTCCGTAATTCACTTCCCATTTCAATTTAATATTTCCAGCGTTAAACTTCACTTATTAAGGAAGAGTTTGAACCCACACGTAATTGGAGTAATATAATTAAATGCTTAAATTCAATATTTCCTACCAGCTTAAACTTTTGAAATCACTAGTGATTTGACAATTTTAAATCTTAAACTTGTTGCATAATCTTTAGATATTTTGCATTATTTTTACCTTAATGGTATTTAAAAAGTATCTCACTTACAGATTCTTTATATGCAAAACTGAAAAATTGTACACATTAATGTTTGTGTATTTTACTTACAGGTAAAAGAAAATGAAAATATCAATGGATCTTGAATATATATGAATATATGCTGTAAAGCATGAGTTTAGGAAGCTTTATTTACTGCTTTTTTATAATTGTGGTACAATACTTCCATCCCTGAAGCAACATTTGAAGGCAGCCTTCCCTCTTCTCTTTCCTTCCTGATTCCAGCCAGCAGCTCTGCAGATAAATTTTTAACATCATACACATAAAAGAGAAGACAACACCGTCAAAAAAAGATAAAAGAAAAAGAGACCAGTATGTTTAGAAAAGAAAAACGAGAACATCTAACATCCACTTCATCATCCATTAACAATAGGATTTGAAAATGTTTCTATGAGCTCAAGCCAGCTTATCTCCTGGCCATTAAGCATCTGGCTATTGCCTTCTAAGCAAATCTACTAAATCAAGCACAAAGGAGCTGCATTCCAAGCTGCTGGAGTACATTTTCTACCAAATATCTCATGCCAGCCAGAAAAGAGCTCATTGTCTGGGCTAGCGATGAGCACAAAAGACAAAAATAAGGTATGATTTAAGGATTCACAAGTTTCTTAAAAGCAAAAACAATTTTCATCAACAAAGCTGCATTTAACAAGGATATCGCAACCATCTAAAACTATTGCATTATCATATGTATAACTCACTCTACACCAAACAGATTAAGAATGGAACTCCCTAATTCCCTTGCTACTTCACAATGAATCAGTATGTGATCAATGAACTCCCCACTCTTCTTGCACATGCAACACCACTCAACCACCACAACATTCTTCTTTCTCAAATTATCAAGCGTCAATATTTTCCTTAATATTGCTGTCCACACAAAAAAGCCACCCGTGACAGAGCCTCGACTCTCCATATACTCTTCCAAGGAAAAGAGGATCCACTTTGGCTAGTTAATACTTGATAAAACGACTTCATTTCAACCTTACTCCTTTTGGAAGGACTCCATCCTATTCTATCCTCCTAGACCACCCAATTGGGAGACACCATTTTTGGATTACCTTGTTCTTCGCCCAATGCCCCTGGATGGATTGACAGTGGTTCAATCCCCACAAACTCCTCCCCCACAATATTCACCACTACCAATGGGTGTTTATTCATATCCTGACATAATTGTAACAATTCGTAATTCAAGTCAATACAATTTAACTCATAATCTTGCAGGTCCTGTATTCGCTAACCCCCTAAGCTTCCTTCTCCCTGTTTATACTCCACAACTACGAAAGCATCTCCCGAAAACCCCCTAGACTGAGACCCACTAACCCCTTCTCCAGCATCACATACCCAAATAATACTCAGTTCCCTCCCACCAATTTCCTCTAGTGAACAGAATTCTTCCTTCTGACCTGATGAACACCCTGTTTTCGACCCCACTTTACCGCACCCATTCAACCTAAGGTAAAGCACGATTTGATATATTCATGTGTCTACCAAAAAGGAATTTAATACATCTGAATTCAGTTTCACTTTTACTTTCTCCAATTTTCTGAAAGTAGTAATTCTGAAGAATTTGCATCATCTTGTTTATTAAAGAAGTATGGTGCATCATATAGGGGCCCACCAACTTGAGTATAGTACCGTGTTTAATATTAAGCGGGATATTGACAACCAATATCATCATGACAAATTTTGGAAGAAATAATGGACAGAACGGGTACGAGCTTGACAACATACATGATAACAATTAACTACCATCTTTTATGATGAAAGCAAGTGCATTATTCAGTAAAAATTCTAGAAAGTATTAGGAAATACCCCCATAAATTATGCCAACTTTTTTTGTCTCATGATTTACATAACCCCATAATTTTTTTATTTTTTATTTATTCTGATTATTCACATTGCCATAATTGTTTTTAGATAAGTAATTCACACTGCCATAATAGTTTACTCATGGCTGTAAATCAATCAGTTAATCATCTCTATTATCATTTAAGACTAGCATAATACTTCACCAAAGAAGTTCAATCAGCAATATCACCAATATCCAACGCTTTCGTAAAGTAAACTTATTCCCTTTGAAGCCTAAATTGTCATTAAGTACATATGTTAAATACCTTTCATTAAAGCATGATCCAAAACACCAATAATAACAATTATATGCAGGATAACACTAAGTTGCTAGAAGATTCAATATATTCATACATTTAAGTGGCTGAAAATCCTAAGAGTTATGATATGAGTATAATATCCAACCACTATGACTAGCTAACAATTTTACATCATAGAAGATCAGGGCCTTGTCCCCAAGAGATAGCTCAATCGGCTGGGACCACGCTTAATGAAACGGAGGTCACTAGTTCAAATTCTCCTCCCCCCTATTGTGTGGACGTGTCAAAAAAAAAATATCAAGGCCTTCTAAAAGTTCCTTTATTAGTTATCAAGCGGATACACTTACAGACCTATTTAATCTATTGCATGATGATGATGGTGGTGATTTGGAAAGATGAAATTTCCCTTCATTACCAAATATAGGTCTCTTCTAAAAATTCACCAATGGCCTATCATGAGTGTTGGCTAATTGCGAACAAGCACAACTCAGAATAATAAAATCAACAAGCTTCCAATCATGTCCATATGAACCTTTCCTCCGCCTATTTCTTCTCAGTTTTCTATCCTTCATCTGATGATCGCAAAATGCTATCTTTGGAGGATTCGGAGAGATCTTTGGAGGAACTCACGGCTTTCTTCTTTTACACGCTTTTCACTTGGACATCAGCTTGGCTGGCCCCTTTAGTGATTAGCTATCTTGATTTTTTTGTTCTTTTCTCTTCTCCTAATTAGGTGTTTTCTCTTGTATACTCCTTGTGTACTTGGGTTGCGCCCCTCTGCGCTTTTGATATAAACATTACTTATCAAAAAAAAAGTCCATTGAAAGACATTGGTTGTGGATTTGGCTAGCCTGCAATCATGAGCCAAACCGCATGAGCCAAACCGTAGAGAAAATCTTGCTTCATGAACCTCCCCCATCATTATTACTAAATCCTATCCTCTTAATCCTACTATTTTTACTCTTTATTTGTGTAACCTGTGCTCATGGGAAAATTAATTAGTTCTCATTTTTACAAGTAGATTCTGAAAACTCTAATTTACTTTCCATGTGAGCACATGTCAGACAAAGAAAGAGAAAATTAAAAAAGATTCAGCGCCTATTTTCAGAGCTTGAACTTTTCAAAAGTTGCAGCTTTTTTTAGAAGCAATCCTTGAGCTGTTTTTCAAATGCTACCTAAACCCTAAGACAAAGAAAGAGAAAATTAAAAAAGATTCAGGGCCTATTTTCAGAGCTTGAACTTTTCAAAAGTTGCAGCTTTTTTAAGAAGCAATCCTTGAGCTGTTTTTCAAATGCTACCTAAAAAGGCCAAGGCACTTCATCAAATTGGCAAAAAGCTAAAACATCCTTGGGTTACCAAAAAGTCTTCTGCATAGCAAATCAGATACATGCCCAAACAAGTTATGTCAGGTCAAATTAAATAACAGTATTTGTCCTGAATAATGCTATTATATTATAATCTAAGCTATAAATACTCTAGTAGTTCATCTCTGCATTTCCCTGACATCCACTACAATATAGCAAGGTTTGCATATCACCAACCTATTTTAAGTTTCATAGATTCCTCATATCTAAATTTCAATTTAGAATAATATTACAAAACCTTAAAGAATAGAATTATTTAGATCTGCGATGACAATAAGCAATAATACGCAATACGACAAAGTGTTTGACTCATTAAGGCATTAAATATGCTAATCAAAAAAATTTAAAGCATTTAAATATAGCAATTCCATCCCTTCAAAGAACCACGTGTAGAATTCCTGCCCTCCAAGATCCACGCAGAATATTGTCTTGCAAAGGGAAATTTGTTCCCTTTGGAAATACTCGGGAAAAAAAATTCCATTTCGAATCTCACACCCTCTCTGAAGCCCACGCATGCGACAAGTAAAATACAAGCCAAATCTAATAAACCAATTACTCATACAACGTGAAACCAATGACTCATACAACGTCCCTCTTACCCTGACAGCTTCAATCAAACAACAGACTAACAACTCCCTTGTTCTCTCTCTGCCCGAGTAAAATCCATGTGGAATACAAAACCATGGACTCAAATAATTTTCCCTGTTATAATTACAGTTTCAATGATTCAAATAATGTCCCCTTGTCACCAGATCACCACCACAGAGAACTACAGAATTAAGTGATCAAGGGGTGGTTGAGATCAATGCTAATCTTGTTTATACTTAGAAGTAATAAAAAATATATTGCAGAAAGCACAAAAGGGGGCATAAATCTATTAAGCAGGATTTAGACAAAAGGTAATCGTGTTTATTTTGAGAAGTTTGGTATTGGATTTACAAAGATTTTGATAGGATAAGACTATCTAGGATTTTTTTAACCAAAAAAGGAGGAAAAGCATCATAAATTTAACAGAGACACACCTCATAGGCGGATTGTGAGCCCCAAAAAGCTAGTTCTTTTTTTCTTTTTTGGGTGTTTTAATGCACCATAACTATTAGATTTAGAATCATCTCATGAAATCAATAAACAAAGGAGCAACGACATGAGTCTTCACACAAAATCTATACATCTTTTCTTAACATATTCATGATTTGCATGTTCCGTGTGGAGATCGAGTAAAGATAATATGTCGACAGGAAAAATTACTAAATAAGGATTCTCAAATTCATCATCATTACGAACCACAGAAACGAGAATCTTCACATCAAGATAAATACTTGCCTAAAACAATATTCAGCTTATTAAGGTGAGTCTCTCTTAGCTTTTGTAAGCCAAAAGAGTGAAAGTATGACTCAGCAAACAATTCAGAATCTATGTTATTTAGGAAGCAAATAAAGTATATTCCTTAAGAGTCAAGATATATAATCCTCTTCCTTCTCTTCGCTAGTCTCACTCGACAGAGAAATAACATCCAGAACTCAAAATGCACCCAAAAAAGAAATCGAATGAAGAAAACAACAACCAATGATTAATAAAATCACCATATTTAACATGCAAAGCAAGACTTGCACTAAAATCGGGAGAGTGAGATAGAGAGCGAGAGAGAGTTAAAACAAATCTAAAAATCTGAATTTCAAAAGTCTGCTATTACGCCGAAAAACACCAAAGAACAGAAAAAAGAGTCTCAAGTTAACTGATCCTCATGCAACAATTAGGCTCACTTGACGTAGTTTTCTATTCAAATTAGAGGATCCAAATTTGAATCAAAAAGAAAAATACTTCCTCCTTATTATTTGCTTTGTTCTTAATTTCCACACCATCACAGAGTAACTTTATCACAACGGAAAATCTCACTTTTCCACTTCACCATCTCCACATTTTCTCAGCAAAGAAAATTAGCAAACAAAAGTTAATGCAGCAAAAGATTCAACACAAGAAGCACGATTTTCTCATCCTCTCCCCTCAACATTTTCTCACAAAAAGTCACACAACAAACACCGAAACCGAACCTTCTTCGGTGCTCGCATCAAGAAAGATGCGCGAGTGGCTTCTCTCTCCGCCGGAACACGCCACATTTTCCTCAGCGGAGTCCTTGTCCTGAACCATCTCCGCCATGGCTCTCACCTTCACCGAGCGAATAGGACACGGAAAAACCGGCCCCCGCGCACCGAATCGCACAGAGACCGAGCAAAGCCTAGAAGAAGAAGAAGACGACGACGACGACGACGATAAAAACGAAAGCGAAACCCTAGGCGTTGATGTGAAGAATGTGGACGAAGGCGTGGCGGATAGGATAAACATATTACTCTAAGGCTTTGATTCGGTCTCTTTGATTTCTAAAAGTCTAGAGAGAGAGGTGTGGATGAGACTGAGTTGAGAGACTGAGACGAAGAGTGAGAGAGGGAGGGTAGGGGATTGGCGGGCGCACGTGCTTTTTATCGCTGGGAAGAAACGACGTCGTGGAGGGGATGAGGGGCTGGGGCGGACTCTGAAGGTGGTTTGGGATTGGAGACAGTGGAGGGACACGTGGCGGGTAATGGAGGGTGCAGGTGCAGGGGGGAACTGGTAGTGGTGGTGGTGGGCCAGTTTGTCTTGAAACTAGGTTTTGAGGGGTGTGAGGTACACGCTTTGTCCTCTAGTTTTAATTTTCTTTTGTTTTCTTTTGGGTTGGCATCCGTTTCTTTTGAATCATGATGGATTATAAAATAGAAGTCTTTTGTTATACGGAAATGTTTTTATATTCGGTTGTATTTACAAGATAAATGGCATTTGAATTTATGTTGTTTTGTACTTTTTTTTTGTATGATAATGTGACATTAAAGACTCGATATTATTATTTTATTTTATTCCCAAATTAAATACGTTGCTTTATTTCATATTGAAAAGTAATTAATAATAAGAGGTGTTAAACTTTTTTTTATTTTTAGGCTTTAATTCAAATTTACTTTTAAAAAAAAAAAAAAAAATCTCTATCAAATCGGTCTTTGGGTTTTCAAAAGTAATCAAATAGGATTATGATTAGATTATCAAATAACAAAATTTAGGTTGTTTTTAGGCATCAAAACACTTAAAAAATGTCACATAATAAAAATGTGAGAGCCATGGTGATATTCTAAGGGTTTTGAAAATGAGAGTCCCTGCTATTAGGTCCATCCTTAAAACTCCATTTTTATAACATTCAATAAGAATTTGACACCTCACTAAGACTAAAACAACATATTACATTTTCTTTTAACCCATTAACCCATGAACCACTCTACTCCCTCCAACCAAATGCCGCCGCTGGAATTCATGGTGTGAGTCTTGGCCAAAGACCCAACTGTGGGTCACGGCTAGACTCACGCTGGGTCTGCAGCCCCACGCCATGGATCCCAGCGGTGCCTCCATTTTTCGGCAGCAACGTTTGGCTGAAGGGGTGGGGTGATTTATGAGTTAGAAGGTAATATAATCTGGTGTTTTCGTCTTAGTGTATTTTTGTGTTTTTAAGTGAGATATCGAATTTTTATTTAATGCTGTAAAAATGAGGTTTTAAGGATGGACCTCATACAAGATTTTCTCTTTGAGAGTTATAATTTTATCCTAAGTGGTGCAATTGAATCACAGGGTTAGTTGAAGAGAGTTATAATTTTGATGAAACATTTATAATTGAAAGAAAGCTAATTTATGTTCCTACGAGAGTTATGTTGAAAGAGATTTCTCTCTCTCGTCCCCCATAAATTTCTTTGTCCCTCTCCTGTTAAGAGTTATATAATATTACACCCTTATATATATATATATATATATATATATACCTTCCCCAAAAAAACTGCCGCATGCAAGGTGTGACGTAAGTGCCAAATGGCAAAACATTGGTATCGTCAGGATTAATGGATAACGTACAACTGATGAGGTAAGGAGGGTGACCGTTGTTGTAGTCTTGTATGAATGAGATGAATGAGAATATGAGATGACAGCAGCAAAATACACACAAATCTTCCTTGTTAATCCCTCCCATCTATGTTTGATAAGTCTAGGGGTGGCAAAATGGGTACTCATACACGACCCGATTACGACCCGCGGGTACCCGTTACACGATTAGCCTATACTCAGACACGACCCGTTTAGCTAAACGGGTAATCGGGTTTGACACGATTATGACACGAAAATAACCGGGTAACCCGACACGACCCGTTTTACCCGTTTAAAATAACCGGGTCTAAACGGGTAGACACGACCCGACACGACCCGATTACCCTAAACTATAGAATTTTTTTTTAAAAAAAATAAAAATTCAAATTGTAATAATAATACTAATACATCAATATAGTCAATGCAAAAAATTGAATTCTAAGAGATTAAAGGCTTTAATAAAGGATAAGAAAAAAAAAAAATTGGAAAGTGACCGTAATTGACAAATTGTACTCCAAAATAAATTACTAAACTCATAATTTCACTTAAACTTAAAAGTTAAAAGTTAAAACAAGTAAGTTCATTTATTAAAATAGTCCACTTATAATTTAGTCCCACATGTAACAAAAGTGTTAAAAAATTAATTTGAACAAAGATACAAATTCTTAGACATTTTTTTTAGCATCCAATCATGGGCCAAGACTCAATATTTTTGAATTCCATGAGAGCCATAGAAGACCAAGACCCTTATTTAATTGTGCAAATACATTTATCAAAATGTGTAATATAATAGAATAGTTATAATTTAAGTGATTTTCATTTTAGCAACGACAAGTGAGAGACCGAGTGAGAGGGAGTCAGGGAGAGGGCTGAGAGTTACGTTACAGAATAGTGAGAATTGAGAAATGAGAATACAGGGAGTCAGGGAGTAGGGACTGATTTTTTAATTTTTTTGTTCAAAAATCAAAATGGTAAACAGGTAAAGAGTAAAATCAGTAAATGAGTAAATGAGTAATCACCGACTAATCAGTAAAGTGGCTGTGAGCTATGACTGTGAGTAAAAAAAATTGTCTGACTCTAACTCTTCTCAGTCCTCACGCGAAACGGCGAAAAAAATCAGACAAAAAAGTTGAAAAAATCGGGTCTAGCGCCCAGCGAGTCCAGAGAAAAAAAAAAAAAACCGGGTCTGGCGGGTCGACCCGCTAGGCCCGCCAGACCCAGATACTATGCGGGTCTGGCGGGTCGACCCGTCAGACCCGCACAGTAGTCGTGTATGGCGGGTCGACCCGCCAGACACGAAATTTTCGAGTCTTAATCGGGTAGACCCGATTACGACCCGAACCCGATTAGCCCAAACCCAATACCTGTTTTTTCGTGTCGGGTTCGCGGGTCGTGTCAAAATTGCCGGCCCTACTCCCATGTCCCAACCTAATAAGTTCTGGATTGGATATCTGTATCTTGCTGAATTCAACCTATTTTATGTGGAAACACAGACCGATATGCCAACGAGCCTTCAAATCGGACTTTTGTACAATATATTTGAAATCATCGTAATTTAAAATTCAAAATCTTATTAATTTCAATATAAATATATGAGTAATGCTATATATATATATATATATATATATATATGTTTCACAAATATTTATAATCAAAATTGATGTGATAAGGTTTAGTAATTATTATTATTATTATTTTTAAACAAGGACTACTAGATTTTGCTACGTCAACTTTGTAAGATATTTGTGTAGTATATATCATTACTCTAAATATATCATATCCATCATTTAAGTTTATTACTTTTATTTAATATGAGATTTTCGGGTGACAAATGAAACTTCAATAAGGGAACCTTTACTTGATAAAAATAATAAAAAGAAGAAGAAGAGTTGAACCGTTACTACAAAGGCCACATGGCCAAATGCCTTTCTTTGGCTTTACCAAAGACCACTTTTTTTTTTTTTTTTTTTTTTTTTTTTTTTAAAGATTAGCTATAATTATTTTACTTAAATGTGACCATAATAGTATTTAATTCGTTTGATTAAACTATAGCTTAAGCCAACTCCACCAGAACAACAATAAGAACCAAATGGGTTACACTAATCAAGCATAGAAATTCTCATTGCGAGATTCGAACATATACTTTAGTGTATACCTAACTACTTTGGGAGTTTCGTTAGGCTATTGAACTCAAAGATCAGTTCTTATTATCAAGTGTCATGCTTTATCACTAAGAGACGATTCACAATAATTTGATTTTTATTTTTATTTAGGATAAATAATCCAATCTCATAAAGAAAGTGGAGCAAGACCCAACCCCTAAATATGAAAAATATACAAGAAAAACAAGAGCTTATTTTATATAAATACTTTGGGAATATTTAAGTAAGACCTTATCTTAAGAACTTGGGAAAAATATTTTAGAGGTCCCTGAGGTGATACCTTTTATCAAATCGCTTTGTAAGATTAAATTTGATCAATTTACTCTTCAAGGTTAGAACTGTTATAAAATAAACCATTCCTTCCACCTTCTGTTAAATTGCTAATGATGCTGCTATAATATACTCAATCAAAAGGCAACACATAGAAAAAAAATCAAAAGGCAACACATATTCTCATAAATAAAAAATAATAAAAAGAAAAAAAGAAAAAAAAATGATATATATATAAAATTAGGACATGGTCAGTCAACCCATTCCCAAATTTGAGAAAAGTTGCCAAGCCTCCTTTTTTGGCCGAATAGGAGCCGACTAATTGGCTACTGGTTCACCGTCTACTTAATTGATCGTGTTGGAAGAGTCAGAATCCAAACAATGGGTTTTCTATTCATGACAGCGGTTTACATAGCAATTGGGATACCTATCACCAACATTAGGAACATCACACAGGTGCAGGTTCCATGGTCCTCTATGGCCTTATCTTCTCAAAACACTAACCCTTACCGTGCCCGCTATCCTTTTCACAGCAAGATTTAGATGGATTTTTTTGGGCTTCACATAGGCAGAAAGATGATGGTTATCCCAAAGCAGTAGGAATGACTGCCCTTATATCTCTATATTCATTCAGAGAAACAGTTCCAACAAGGACACAGAAAGGCAACAAACTGTAACTATCATTCTACAGATAAATGATAAAAAGAAAAGAAAAAAGAAACATATAAACTAATAATATATATATACCAAGAAATAAATATCTACTGTTCTCAATAAACGGTCCTGCATCGCTCTGTCCTCTATGCCCAACTATTCACCTTTTCCCTAAACAAAGCACAACTGTAAGTTTTGGACTGTATTTTCTTGGACGTAGCAACTTTTTGTTCTACTGTTCATGGAATAATGACAAACCAACTATGCTTTTTTCCACCTTTTTTTCTTTTGGGTACACCAAACGAAAGAACAACCAGAATACGTGCTACAAGAACAAAACAGAAAGACCAGGACATACAAAGAAACAAAACTCGAAATATACAAATTTATGCCCCTGAAAAAGAAAGGAAGCTACTTTAAAAAAAAAAAAAAAACTTAGTAGCGACAAAAACTTCTTTGATAGATGAAACTGCAAAATTTCTGATGTTGAATCCATTTTTCATAAATAGTAAGCTCCATGAGTTACAAACTAAGAAAAATTGCTGCATCAATGGCAAATAACTGTTTTATGGCCGATTCTAGTTGTAAAAGTCCAAGGAAACAACATTATAGAACACTCGAGGATGGTAATTTATCCTAG
This sequence comes from Corylus avellana, assembly GCF_901000735.1. Lineage (NCBI taxonomy): Eukaryota > Viridiplantae > Streptophyta > Magnoliopsida > Fagales > Betulaceae > Corylus > Corylus avellana. The sequence continues at coordinate 12,242,201 of NC_081543.1, read as the reverse complement.
GAAATTCATAATAACCAAATGGAGCACCAAATTGCAGAGAACAAAATCTGCAAAAGCACGCTCTGGCGGCAAATCCTGCAAGTTGAAGGAACATGTAACAAGCGGTAAGAATGAATTATTATCAGGATCACTATGGTGTACACTGATTTGTTTTGCATTTCTTGTGGGTTGCAAAACAGGAAAGGCGAAGGGGAGGGGGGTAAGGACAAAAGAAAAAAAAAAACTGTATGCCTACCTATGGTTCCAGCAAAAGTACGAATTACCAAAGCACACTAAATTTAAATTCATTTACCAAGTTCTACAAAAATTTTATTTCCTCCACCCTTTGAGCAACAATCAAAGCATGTGAAGAAAAATGTAAAGACGGAAGAAATCTTACCTTGAATTCCTTGTTTTCTTTGTTCACTTGGATGCGAAGACAAACTGCATTCAAGGAAACCAATCAGCCTTGGAATCATTTTCTTTAGGGGAAAAAAATTACTCCGATAAAGGGTGTGAAAACTTCCTGCTGCTCAGTGAGGCCTCTTTTAGTAAGACTGAAATGTGTCCATAACTAACGTGAAGAGAGTCAAATTTCTAAACACCTGCTATTTTGCATTTTGCACTGAAACAGTTGTTCTCTATGTTTATTTTTGGACCGCATTGCTCCATTGGCTGAACTTCAGTCTTTGGTATCTCTACTTGTGCTTCTCCGGTTCTCCCCCCTCATCTCCCTCTTCTACCCCCAAACTGTCCTAATTTAAATATGATCCTTATTAACTTGCAAACTCTAAGAACATATTAATTAATTTCTTACACCCCTTACAATAATATGAGTATTTATTATTAGATCCGTATTGTTATGGTTTTTAAAAATTAATTAGCCTAGTTCATTGAGATAATTAACAAATTCTGATATAGATTGATACTGATGCTTCATTTCCCTCACACAGCTGTTCAAGTCATGGGACCTATAGTTTATGAGATTACTTTACAGCAAGACTTCTCTTTCCGTTGAAGACTCGATTTTTAAGCAGGATGTTGGGCTTGGCATTGTTTTTCCAATTGAGAACTTCATACCCAGGTTTTCATGCAATCTTTTCCACAAACCAAGCGAATTATAAGGACCAATTCTAGAATTGTCAAATCAGCATATCTCCACGTGTATTTCTATTACTATCTATTAGCAAATTATACAGATTGAATGTCATGAAGTACAAATGAGCAAAAAAGAGGAGCAGGTCTAAGAAGTATGATGGAAATCTGCCATTAACACTAATTCACCTTATTTAGACTTATTTGGGGGCATGGCAGTTCCAAATGAAGCTAAGTCATGGCTCAGCAGGGAGATCCAACTACCCCCAATAGCAAGAAATTTTTTCCCCTCTTTTTACTTGATCCACTCCTCACAAAAAAAAAAAGAAAAAGAAGTAAATATCCTGCTTACCAGCAAGGACTGCCGTCCCAGTGCAAGAAAGTACACCAGAGAGAAACGCGTTGAATGGGAACGATCCAACAATAGCCATGTAAACTACCTGTTTATCAGCAACTAAACATGTCAGAACTCAGAACTGGACCATGTAAATTTAGAAAAAAGTTAAAATCTTCTTTATCCTATCATTCACTCCTGCATAAAGTATAAAGAGTAAATGAGGAATGAAGAACCATCTCTAATTTGCTAAATTGCTAGTTGAGATTGATCTTCTAGCACTAAAACCTTCCTAAATCAAGATCAGATTTAGAAGCAGACTCTTTCTGTTAGAATTTGAATGTGAAAGAAAAAGGGAAAAAATGAGGTCATATTCCACAAGAGCCATAAAGATAAGAAATAAAGCTATGAATGAAGAGATTGCAGATCAACAATAGACTAGCAAGGAAATCAAAAAGAAAATGTTCTACGGCAACCACAAAATGTAATTAAGAGTATGACCTCTAGTAAGCAACAAATTTTGTTCAGGGACCATACTAAAACCAATCTGAAAATGAGAATGGACGAACTTTAAAGGGAAGAAAACGAAAGAAAGGAAGGAAACACGGAAAAGAGCAAAGAAGACTGTCTACTAATCTAATGTTAAATTTGATCAACTGCTGGGCACGAACAAAGAAAGTATTGTACACACTCCAAAATTTTGAAAAAGGTTCACCAGAAGATGACACAAACGCCAAACCTCAGAAAGAAGAATCAGAACAAAGAAAGTATAGGGACCCAAACAAGTCATGTGTCCTGAATAATTTTAGAAGCGACATAAAACGACAGCAATACACAAGATTATTCAAAACTACTCTGAATTGTACGCAATGGCTTCTCTATTTCATGTATTGATGTTCTCTATAATCATGCAGAAAAATAAACGATCAATTGGAATTCTAATCAAGAAATTAGTTCAGAAAAAAGGCAATGCACACTAACCATTCCTAATCAAATACGTTTCTCAAGCAAAAACGAATCGAAATGACAAAAAACAACAATGCTAAAAATTACTGCTTCACGTTACCAATTCTCTCGGCAACCAAAAAGCGAGCGTTGAATTGGATACAATCATACGGAACTGGCATTGTTCAAACACATGCGTTTCACCGACCTCAGATAAAGTAAAATTTACAATTGATCCAGAAAGTACAAAAGAAATGAAAACAAAATTATTAGGCCAAAATTTGTCAATTTTCTATACATTTCCTCGTCAACCAAACAGATATAGCCCAAAATCAATCATTTGCAACGACTAATTCATTGACCTAAGAGATCTACAAAACAATTCCATACATAAACATATTAAGTCATAGATTACCTGGATCAAAGCAGTGAAGATAGCAAAAACCACATAGAGATCGATGATCTGCAGAAGAATACGATTCGCGTTAAGATCTTAACTTTCATAGAGAGAAATTGCCAGCGAGAGAGAGAGAGAGAGAGAGAGAGGGACTTTGAGATTGGTGGGAGTGGCTGCATAGGCAGAGCGGAGAGATTGGATAAGAGCTTGAGCGTCCTTGCTCGTCGACTTCGCCATCGCAACCCTTCTTCTCGGTGTGCGTCTGTGAGTCTGACCACAAGAGAGATTCAAGTTGGGTGGTAGCAAAACCCTCTTCAGTCTACTTTGGTGAGTCGTTTCACAGGTCGTCGTGTTAGTGTTAGAGGTGATATCGTCATTTACGGGCTCTTATGGGCCTTTTCTTTTTTCCCAATGCGATAAAGGAGAAGGGGTCTGATGGGCCTTGCTTAGTTGCCCAAAGATCGGCCCTAAGAAGTTCTTTCTTTTTTCTTTTTTTTTTTTTTTAATTTTTTAATTTTTTTTTTTTTTATTACAAAAAATTTGTCTCGAGAGTTTTTTGTCGTAAAGAGTGTTGTGACTTGTGAGTCACTCGAAAGTCGAAACAATAGATTATAGAAGGCCATTGCTTGACCCACGCAGATATAGCTTCGCTGCTCTCCGAAATGGCGTCGTTTTTGTCCTTCCCTGCCCTTCCCTCACTTCCCTACTCTCCCACCAGAGCTTCCTTTCGTACCCGCTCCACCTCGCTTTTTCAGAACCGGTCAGTTCGCCCTCACTCACACTCACATATTTTCTAATTTTTTTTTATAAAATAATTTGATTGGATTATGATTTGCTAATTTTCTTGCAGTGATCAAGCTCTATTGCATGTGATTGCCTATATATTTTTTTAACTGTTTTCGTTTGTTTCTTTTTAGTTTTTTGAATATTAGTTTAATTGATGGAAATTTTGAGCTAGAAATTGAATGTAGTAATTTTGAGAATCACAGATTCATAAACAATTATGTTTTCTTTTCTACGAATTTAGAATTGCTTTGAAGCTTTTGAATTTGATGAAATTGTTGATTTTCTATTGATTTCTGAAGTAGTACTAATCATATGGCTAGAGTCATTATTTCCATGAATGAATGAATGCCATTCTCTCACAATTAATCCTAAATTTGAGCTTATTATAGCCAAGAAAAGGTCTGTGATTAGTGAAACTTTAGAAGAAAAAAAATATTTGCTCTTTCTTGGTTCCAATTCAGCACTATTCCTCGGATACCATGTTAAAGTACCAAAAATTTAAATTGATAGAAAATAATGAATTTAATTATCCAATTAATATTTTAACAAAGAAATTGGTCGATCTTCAATTGTTTGGAGGTGGAAAGTTGAGCTAATGAACACATATCATAAATTAATAGGACTTAGTGGAAAGTTGTGTGTTATATCTTGTGCAGGTTTGGTGTGAGATGCAGTTATGCGGAAGCAACTGTAAGGGATGACTATAAACCTGATACAATAGATGTTGTAGCTGATATCAAGACTGAAAGGGTATGTGGGACTTAGCTCAGTCGTTTATTCGGTTGAAATTGATCAGAAAAATACTTGGTTTGTTTTTGGCTACTTATTAGCAGACTTCTCACTAAGGTGCTTTCCTTAATAGATTGTAGTCTTAGGAGGCAGTGGTTTTGTGGGTTCTGCTATATGCAAGGCAGCGGTATCAAAGGGCATAGAGGTCATAAGTCTAAGCAGGTAGAAGGGAAAAATGTCTTTATCCAATTTGGTTTCTATGATTTTGCTTTGCTTTGCTTTCTTTCCTCTTTCTGTTTAACTGTTCTCATCATCTGGAATTGTAAGACACTCTAATCAAAGAAATTTTTGGCTTTGGTTGACCTCTTTTGCCCTAGTTTGCATTCTTGGTATTTTAAAGTTTTCACAATTTTACAGGTCGGGCCGTCCTACTTACCCAAATTCATGGGTAGATCAGGTAAATTGGATAGCAGGTACATGAAATTCTTTATGCCCCCTTGAATGGGTTGTAATGTTGCAACTTAAACCAGTTTTTGATGCAATAAATCAACTATCACTTTAGGAATTTATATCAGTACTTGTACAAGAGTTTTTTTTTTTTTTTTTCTGCCCTTGCGAATAGATTCATCTACTAAGAAGCAAATGGTAGTTATGGATTTCAAGATAACAGTGAAAAATGAATTAATGATTCAAAATAATACCAATTTATTCATGTCTCTGATAATGAGAAATTTGATGCCAAAAAAAGTTTTGATATATATGGCCTTTATTTGTGGGTTCTATGAGTCAATAATTTTTTGAAATGCTTACTGTGTTTTAAATGAACTTTTTCTTTCAAGTAATGAGAGAAGGGAATTTTAACAATTGTGTATATCAATGCAACACACACGTGCGCGCACACACATATATATGTATGTATTGTTTGTGTATATATATAGCCAAACATATGTTATTACTTGCTTGAATTTGTTGTGCAAATTTCCCTATTCCTTCTTTCATACACTTTTGTTGCAGGTTTTTTTTTCCCTAGTTAATCATTTTAAGATTACAACATTAAAGAATTTATTACAGAATTAGAATCATGTTCCTCTGACCTTAGTCTTACTCTCCGCAATTGTATACTTATTTTTCCACAGATGCGGATTGTTAAAATAATCTTCATGATATGCAGGAGATGTTTTCTATGTAAACTGGGATGAAGTACTGGTTGGGGCTACTGCAGTGGTTTCAACCCTTGGAGGTTTTGGTAGTGAGGAACAGATGCAAAGGATTAATGGCGAGGCTAATGTTGTGTCTGTGAATGCTGCAAAGGATTATGGTAAGGAAATGTCTATCTGGCTAAGAACTGTTAATTCTTTTGGCTGTGAATGCTGCAAAGGATTAGTGGGTGTTGTTTCCATTATTTATATCAATTTACATGATATCTGGCTCAGAACTGTTAAATAACAGGACCCCAAAACAGGACAGGTTGGAGTTGGATAGCAGATTTATATTAAGAGTTTTCTGGTCTTTGATGTCTAGGCAATCGCTTGGAGCATAATAGATTACAGAAGTAGTGGAAATCTACTGCCGCTAATTGTTTAATGGAAGAAAGTTTAATTTATACCCTCACTATAATTTCTCTGATATTTCTCAATAAAAAGGAAGCATCTTGTTATTTGACAGGATCATGATTGGGGTGATATCAACTCTTATGTTTTCTCCATTTTTCCTGGCAGGTATTCCCAAGTTTGTCTTAATCTCAGTGCATGATTACAATTTACCATCATTTTTACTTTCATCTGGATACTTCACTGGAAAGAGGAAAGCAGAGTCTGAGGTCCTTTCCAAATATCCCAACTCCGGTAATCTATAACATGCCTTTCACTTTTTCCCAAAACATTTAAAAAATATCCATCATTTGTAGCAGTTTATATTTGGCTTGTTAGGGTTTTTGGTGCAGAAGCAAGGAGAGTAAGTACCAAACTAGAAACTTGTTAGGTGAATCTTTCTGATTGATTGGCAGGCACAATCATCTTTGATCCGTCCCTTTAGTATGACCAACAACTCTCAAATTAATAGGATCAACATGTTCAGTCAGAAGGTTGAGTTTGCTAGATGTTGCTAATCAACAAAGTTGCCTATTGATTTATTTAGTTTGACAGTGTCAACTAATGGTAATAGTTCAAAAGTTTCTTAAGATGGAGATCAGATACGTATTTACCAAACCCAGCCCCCTCCTTTTCCTCTCAACCTCTCCAAAAATAATTAAAAAAATTCCATTCTCACTGTTTCACATTATTCTTGTATGTTAACTTCAGGTGTTGTGTTAAGACCGGGCTTCATATATGGGAAAAGGAGGGTGGATGGTTACGAGATTCCTCTGGATTTGATAGGGGAACCATTGGAGAGAATTCTGCGTGCTGCTGAAAGCTTTACCAAGCCTTTGAGTTCTCTTCCAGCATCTGATCTGCTCTTGGCTCCACCTGTTAGTGTTGATGATGTTGCACTTGCAGTTATCAATGCAATCTCAGATGATGACTTCTTTGGCATTTTCACAATCGACCAAATCAAGGAAGCTGCAGAAAAAGTGAGGGTGTGATATAGCTTTTCTAACGTAGAGTCAAAGGTGGTATAATACAGGCAGGATTTTGAGTATGATGTTACTCCTGGTTTAGCTACCCCATGCATGGGAATGATATACATGGAAGTGTTGTGTAAAGACCCCATATTTCTTATACAAACTGTCTTTAACATTTTAATATGAATGTACAATTTTGGATTAAAAAAAAAAATTGCACAAAGAAGCCTCCCTCGTAGTGAAGGGTGGCCGGACAACCACTCCTATGGTTGGCCAACCACTCCCTTAAGGAGCTAAGGGAGTGGTCGGTCACCCCTATAGAACTCTTGGAAGTGGTCACAACCACCCTCATCTCCGATCTAGTGCAAAATAACTTGCACTAGATTTGGTGCAGACTAGATCAGTCTATTATAAACTAGAGCAAGTGCTCATGACCTCCCTCTCGTGTGGAAGAGGACTTGTGCAATTTTTTTTTTTTATTGGCTGATATGGCAGTGCCATGTCGCATTGTCATGTACATCTTTGTACCACAACTCCTAATACACTTGTGGTCTGTTTTCGCTGAAGATTAACTTGCCAAAGTGTTCACCAAATCACATGTACTATAGATTTGTATGTTAATTAATTTATATTTGACCGGCCTGTTTAACTATAAATTGGCCGCACAATGTACTACTTATACTCAAAATTAAAAATTATTCTTTTTATAATATATGTTTATCTCACTTTTATACAATTGAGATAATGTGGTAGTGTTCATGAACGTTTTAATTTTTTTTTCCTTTTTCAATAAAAATTGATGTAATAATAATTTAAAAATTGTATGAATACTCAATTTTGTTTATGGGTTTTTAAAGCAATGAAATATCAAAAGGAGGAAAAAAAAAAAAAACCCAAAGATTTTTAAAAAGCAGTTGACGAAGTCCTATCCGTGACACTGGTCCATATATCATGGAAGCCGTGGGCAGTAGGCACTACTAGGCACGGAATTCCCGCCTATTTTCCAGCATTTTCCTTTCGGAACTTTCTCAAATGAAAAAAAAAAATAATAATAATGAAGAAAAGAAAATCACGATTAATCATCAATCACCTCCACCTCCACGACGTCCTTGTCCTCTGTGTTGACCTTTAATCAAACGCCGGTTACCCTGTACATGTCAAATTAATTTAAAGAAGCATCACCATTCTTCTTCTTCGTCTAAAGCTTCATCAATTGCTGGATCCATTAATTTGGTGGGGTTGCTGGTAGTTAAGAAAACCCCATCAAAATAGAAGGAAGAAGAACGATACACAAGTAAAGTAGATCTCAGATCTTTCAAATCCTCATCCCTTCAGGTACGCGGATATATATTATATATATATATATATATATATATATACACAAAAGTGCAAAGTTAAGAGTTGCTGTTTGGTGATTCCATGCAGAGAGGAAAAAAGTGTGGGTCTATGTCGTTTTTCCAGTCTTATTATAGATCTGGATATTCTAACAAAAACAAAAGTGATATAACAATCTAGACGTTTTCGCTGTTGACATGAGCAACCAGAAACGGGTTGAGTTAGACGATGATCAAATCGCCGAGCTGCGTGAAATCTTCCGTTCCTTTGATCGGAACAATGACGGGAGCCTCACGCAGCTCGAACTAGGATCGCTCTTACGATCACTTGGTTTGAAACCAAGCCCGGAGCAGCTCGAGACGTTGACCCAAAAGGCCGATAAGAACAGCAACGGTTTGGTCGAGTTTTCGGAGTTCGTGGCGCTTGTGGCGCCGGAGCTTCTTCCGGCGAAGTCTCCTTATACGGAGGAGCAGCTAAGGCAGCTGTTTGGGATATTTGATAGAGATGGAAATGGGTTTATCACGGCGGCCGAGTTGGCGCACTCTATGGCGAAGTTGGGGCACGCGCTTACGGCGGACGAGCTGACGGGGATGATAAAGGAGGCGGATACGGACGGAGATGGAAGAATTAATTTTCACGAATTCTCTCAGGCGATAACCTCCGCTGCATTTGATAATTCATGGGCTTGAATTAATGAAACACTGGGATTTGTTTTTGGTATGCCTTTAATTTCTTTGATCTCTTATATATGTATATTTATGATCATTTTGTGTTCACTTTGGAGTCTTTCTATTCAAATTTCAAACAAAGATCCAGTTGTGAAAATCAATGAGGATCTTGAAAAAATCAATGTTGTAGTAATCAAATAGAGATATTATTTTAAGATATCGATCATGTAGGAGACTATATATGAAGGAGCTTTGCATGTCTATTTGAATTCAAATAATTTTATTTCTAATTTTTGGGGTGTTTCGATCATAGGCATAGTTGTATCTTGGCAAGATCCTGCTTGCATGTGCTTTGTTCCAAATTTTCATTTGTGTTACTGCTGATGCTTTCTATTTCTTAAAAAATAAAAATAAAATCTTGGGACATGAACTTAGGCAGTACTATATAAGTTAGGAGTAATTTTAAAAGTTTTTCTTGTGTCTCTCTTGAATTCCTCCAAGAATGATGTGGCTATTAAAATTACCATTTGATCAAAATCTAATAATGATCATTCACAAGTTCAATGGTGAATTTAATAGCCACATCATTCTTAGAGAAACACAAAAGAAACTTGTAGTATTATTCATAAATTAGTACTATAGTTAACGATTTTGTTGGTACAGTTTACCGCACATCGATGAGCGCCTACAAAATAGACAACTTGAGTAAAGACACTTGCCGGGTGTGTTGGCGTGAAATGCTTTGGATGCTTAAGTCTATAAAATGGCCTAAGGAGAAAGACCAAAAGAGAGTTTTTAGAGAAAGAGGGTAATGCAAAACAATGAGTAAATTGTCTTACCTGCTACAGTTTGCATAACGTACCTCCCTACCACGTGGCACCCTTTCATTGGGACTACTAAATATCCCGCTAAGGCCTCGTGGTGCTATCCTCTAGCGTTCATAGGATGTATAGCCACGAGGGAGCAACAAATATTTCTTTTCAGGCAGTTGTCACCTTTGTCCTCTAGCACCGTTATGGTGATGCCACAGGAGCAGAGATTTGAACCTTGTTTGTTAAACAACAAAGCCTTTTTCACGGTACTGTTGACATTAAAAAAAAATTTAAAAAAATAATAATGATTAGTATAAAAAAGTAAAAATTTTTGTTTTGTAATAATTTTTTTTTATTTAAATAGTAATAAAAAGTAAATAATGTGATATAAAAAGAAAATGATGTGATATAAATAGTTTGAATGTTTTGATTATTTTTTTGAAAAAATGAGATGAATAGTGTGGTGGTGTTTCAATGACAAGCAAGCTTGGGTGACTCTCTGTGCATTAGTGGCCCTAGGCCTCATTGCTTCTAGGATTTGTCTCTTCGGCTGACAGGCCTTAATCCAATGAGCCTTGGATCCGGGGGTCGACCAGATTCTATACTGAGATCTGTGCTAGGCTAAGTATATGTATGTCAAGCTCATTCATATGCCATATCAATCATTCTAAGAGCTCGTGTTTCATTCATTGTTTGTAAAACAGCAGTTAGCAGCATTTCAAAAATCTAAAGATTGCAATTTTAGAACTCTTACCTCTGCATAAGTTAGAATGTTAGATTGTTTTTTTTTTTTTTTTAATGATTTTCAAAGATCAAAATTACTATCGTCAAGCACAGTTCACTGTGAAACAAATTCTGCAGCAAATTTATTCAGTACTTCGTTTCTTGCAGGTTAGATAAATTTCCATGCCAGCAGATTGGCGAACAATTCCAACATCCCCACATAGCTACAATTTTGTGATTATGCAGGGGGTGATTAGTTTCTTTCATGAACCATATTCTGCCTAACAATCTTCAATCTCCCCCATTTCTTGGAAAAAGAAAAATCTTAGATATGTAAGCCTTTTGTTTTGATTAGTTGATTAGTTTCATAGCCTTTGGTTTTTGACATATTACCCGTTTTCCAATATCCGTGTCGGAATTTCTTCTTTTTGTTGAATCGAACATACTGGATAAGTGATAATTAGGACTGAGGTGATCAAATGGTCTTACTATGTATATAAAACACAATGGTCGGAACATTTATCTAGTGATAATTGATTACATGAATGTCAATGTATCTTCTTTTTAAAAAATTGTCTTTGAAGAACAATGGTTGGAACATTTAGGGTTCATTTGGAATTACGATTTCAAAATGCATAATTTGAAAATGTGATTTTTAAAAACTCAATTAGGTATTTGATAGAATTGTAGTTTGACCTTTAAAATAATGTATTTTTTTTTTTTAAAGTGTATTGCATTCAATTTGAAAACAAATATTTTCATGTTTTCAAATTACAATTTTTTTAAGAAACGCATTCCCAAAACGAGTATCCAAATGCAAATCTAGTGCCATTCTTGGGTACCCTAAGTCCCTAATTACATGAAGTTATCATCAAAGTCCAAGTAATCTCATTCTTCTTTGGTATTTTCTCAAACATCTTATATGCTAAAATTTAAATCCTGTCACAAACATATTAATCAATTCACACCCATTGTTTAAACATTCTACATTCAAAGCTTTGAAGATAGAGCTGCTCGATTAACTCGTTTTCTTCAATGTTTAAAACAAAAAATTGTGACCAATAGTATGTCTAAATGACAAGGATGGTCCAATCTGATATGCCAAATTTACAAAACAGGGGATGACTAATGGAGAACGAAGAATAGCACCATACCTTCTCAAGCTGAAAGTGAATTCATTAGTTGAATGAGAAAATAGAGTTCAAACAAAAGAAATGATGTAATAAGGCAAGTTATCATAAATCAAAGGAACTGATTTCATTTATCTCACATAAATATCAAACATCTTTGTGCTATTAAATATATATGAGAACATAATTGCCCCATATTAATTAATTTGCATTTAAAACAGAGTTGATTGACTTGATTCTTCAGATTGAATTGATGACCAAGTTTGATTTGAATCCTCTTCAGCATCCCTTATGTGGCTCTCTATTGATGATAAGAAAGGTTTGGAAGGCATTTGTAAGCTTTCATCTTCTCCTTCAAGCATTATTACGACTTTGTTCATTGAAGGGCGATCACTAGGCTTTATTTGTATACACCATAACACAACCATAATCATCTTCTTAACTATTTTCTTTTCCTCCTCTGCAACATCTTCCATTTTTATGTCATTTCCGTCATGTTATTGGTCATAAACCCAAGAGGGGAAGTAAAATTGGCTTGAATGGTCTGCAAATGTACTAAAATTCTTTCTTCTACCCGTCATTTCCATCAATAACATTCCGAAACTATAAACATCAGCTTTGTATGAGATGCCTCCAATGTTTTTGTAGAACAACTCAGGAGCCATGTATCCTAATGTCCCTCTTGCAGCAGTCAAAGAGACAATACTATCATCTATTGGATACAACTTTGCCAAGCCAAAGTCAGAAACCTTGGGAGCAAAATTCTCATCAAGAAGAATGTTGTGAGGCTTGATGTCAAAGTGTAAAATCTGCATGGTACATCCTTGATGTAGATATTCAATTCCACGAGCCACTCCTAGAGCTATATTATACATTTTGTCATAGCTTAGGAAGGTACTTACTTCTGGGGAAAATATGTATTTATTCAGGGAGCCATTAGGCATGAACTCATATACTAGAGCTCGCTTTGATCCTTCAACACAAAAACCAATGAGTTGCACTATATTAACATGATGAATCCTTCCAATAGTTGCAACTTCATTGGTAAACTCTTGTCCATTAGCTTTGGACTTACCCAACATCTTTATAGCTACAAGTCGGCCACTTCGAAGTGTTCCTTTAAATACAGTGCCATAACCTCCTTCGTCTAATTTGTCCTTGAAATTTTTGGTCATCTTCTTAATTTCCAAGTAAGAGTACCTTATTGGCACGAGGTTATTGTGGCTTTGCAAAAATTCTTCAACAACATCATACATTGATAAATGTCTTCTACGCCATTTATATATCAAAAATGCAATCACACAGGGAGTCCACAATACTTTTGTTGCGAAGTATAGTCCTATGAAAGAATATTGTCAAAATAAATTATAAGAAAACAAACATGTAGATGGCCTACTGTCAGCATTTTACATATTACAGCTCAACCCACTACCGTTCTAAATCCTAGTAATTAAGCACACTATTTGTTTTCTTTTTTCATGTGAATAATATTTTCATCTTGCCTGCATTTCAAAATATTTCATGCTTCACAGTCGAATGAATTATCTACTAATAAAAAAGGTAAAAAATAAAAAGAAGATCAAATGAGAGATATAAGGTTCTTACCGCCATAGGTTATCATGATTATCAGTAGTTTCAGCAAAGGATGCAAAGGATCTGCAAAAAAATATGAAGAATATAAATTACTTAATTAATGAAGAAAGCGACTTAAATAATATGAAAAGTTTAAGGTTTAATAAAATTCCACAAACAACTTTCCCTTGGCCATGCTTAAGAATAAATATAGATAACTTTATAAAAGTCTCGACTTTACGTGTTTGGGATTTAAATTGGGTTGAGCTCGATTCCATTCCTTCCCAATGTGTGATTGAGATGAATAATTTGCCAATTGAGGCTTGACAATGAGGTTTTAGTTAGGTTATAATAGAATTTGTTTTTTTGAGAGAAGGTTATATAGTAGAATTGATGAGCAGCAAAGTATAAAAGACGTCTGACCAGTTGTTATCCAGGAAATAATGGGGGCAAGGAAAGGAAAAGTTTAAATCAAGAGAGAAAGCTAATTTCTTAAGAAATTTGATATTTTTTCCTTTCATTTTCCTCATTGTTTCTGATACCTAAACAAAGCCTAAAAGTTTGAGATCAACCATTGCCTAAGCACATGGTCACTCCTCTGTTTGTCTCATCATCTGCCACAACTCATTCTTCTACACTGCGTCACTCTATATTATCTTTCAAACAATTTTCTGAGATAGAAACCTTACCAATGGATGCCTCTTATTCTGGGTAAATCCCCCATAATTTTTCTTCTGCGTTGGCAAAGAAGAATAACATCAGCATTTGAAAACTTGGAATAAAAAATCTGCATTTTTATTTTAGTTGGAAATATAGTTACAATGTATAACTAATTATCTTTTTCTTGTAAATGCCATTAATATTCATCTTGTTTGCACATTGAAACTATTTTCACGCTTCACAATTTAAGAAATGATCTGCTAAATGAAAACAAAAGAGAGATACAGTATCTTACTGATGATCCGCGGTAACAGTATGTTGCTAAGAACTTCAATAACTATAAAAAAAAAAAAAAAGATAAATTTTATTATGTAATTGAAAAGGTAAATTAAATAATTTCAAATATCTCTAGGCTGCATAAACAACTTTTGTCTTGGGCCATGCTTATCAAGAAATATAATCTACCCATTTTATATGGGCTATTATTCTTCTTCCCAATATAAAATTTGGGTGTTACATTAATTACTCCTCTACTTGTGTCATCATCAAGCATAACTCATCCAGTTCTATGTCATTGAGCCATTTTGTATTATCCTTCAAACAACTTTTTGAGATAGAAAACTCACATTTTCTAAATATCTGGAATAGTTTATATCAAACTGTATTAAACTAATCTATTTATTAGTTAGTTTTACAGTTTTAGATAAACAGCTGGTTAGTTAATATTCATGCACGTGTGCATCACAGCAGTTAGGTTAGTTGCTGATTTGTTAGCTTAATCATCTTGTATATAAACAGGTCAATGTAATCACAATTCATTCATTGAATAAGAGAATTAGTTTTTCTCCTTGTTTTCATTGTTTTCTTGTTATGGTATCAGAGCAGTGAGAGTTCCTGCCTTCCTCTGTTTTTTTTTTTTTTTTTAATTCCGCCATTAAACTTCCTTGAAAGCTTTTCCTCTGTTTTTCATTTTTTTCTTCTTCTTTTCTCTCAAACAATCTCCTGCAATGGGCGATGATATTTTGGTTTCTGCACCATCTGCAGCCCCTCATGAGACTTCTGTAGAAAGTCCATATTTTCTTCACCATGCAGACAGTCCTGGAACTGTTCTTGTTTCTCAACAATTGAATGGTGACAACTTTGTCACATGGAAACGATCAATGGATATGGCGCTGGTGGCCAAGAACAAGTTTGGTTTTGTGGATGGAAGTCTTCCCAAACCATCTGTAGGTGATCCTAACCTACATTCTTGGGTGCGTTGCAACAATATGGTTTTGTCATGGTTACTAAATTCTGTTTCCCGAGAGATTGCAAACAGTGTCCTGTTTCTCAACACTGCATTTGCTGTTTGGAGTGATCTGACTGAGAGATTTAACCACAGCAATGGACCACGAGTATTTGAATTGAAGAGATCATTATCCTCTCTCTAGCAAGGTACAAATTCTGTAAGTACATATTTTACTCAGCTTAAGAGTTTGTGGGATGAACTCTCTAGCTTTCGTCCTCCTTCTACTTGTACTTGTGGTGGTTTGAAAATTCTTCTTGATTTTCATTCTCAAGAATATATTTTTCAGTTTCTCATGGGATTAAACGATTCTTTTTCCAATGTTCGAGGTCAAATCCTTCTGATTGATCCTCTTCCATCCATTAATAAAATTTTTGCTATGGTTCTTCAAGAAGAAAGACAACGTTTGGTTGCCTTCTCTCGTACCACTCCTTTGTATTCTGAGCCTACTGCTTTGATTTCCAAAGCCATTCCTAAACCTCCATCTCGTTTCTCTAAGCCATATAACCGCAGGGAACGCCTCACTTGTACTCATTGTGGTTTCTCTGGCCACACAATTGACAAGTGTTACAAGTTACATGGTTATCCACCGGGTTACAAACCAAGAAGCCAAATTCATTACTCAGCTAGCTCTGCTAATCAAGTTTAAGAAACATCTCATGCAGAACCTATACTGCATATTACTCCAGATCAGTGTCGTCAGTTGCTTGATCTAATCAAACCACAAGAAAATCAGAATCATGATGTGAGTTATGCCAATCATGTAGGTTCTGCTTCATCTACTCAAGATCATTTGTTTTCAAACATGGCAGGTAATATTTCATCTTCATATTGTAGTTCTTTGAACCAACAATATTCTGTTTTTTCACCTGTGTATTCACAAATGCATGTTCAAACTTCTGTTTGGATTATAGACACAGGGGCTACAGATCATATGGTTAGTTCCATATCATTTTTCACTTCTATTACTGCAAAAGTGTCTAGAAATGTTAAGTTGCCTAATGGTCAGTTTGTTGAAGTCACTCACATAGGGACTGTCAAAATTTCTGACTCTTTCATTCTCACTAATGTCTTGTGTGTTCCATCTTTTTCATTCAACCTCATTTCTGTTAGTAAACTTCTTCACAATGTTCATTGCTGCATTATTTTTCTTTCTGGACATTGTTTCATACAGAACTTACTCACTTGGAGGACGATTGGCTTGGGTAAAGAGAAGAGTGGCTTGTTTCATCTATTGCTGCCTACATCAAGGAGACATTCACCTGCTGCCCAGACTTTCATTCCACCTAGAGCTAATGTTTCTGCTTTAAGTCCTTTTAAAAATTCAATTGCTGATGTTTGGCATTTTAGGTTAGGTCACATTTCCAATTCCAGAATCAAATTTTTACATGATTCTATCCCTGCCATACCATGTAATTCTCCTACCATTTGTACTGTTTGTCCCTTAGCTAAGCAACGTAGGCTTTCATTTCCTATTAGTACCTCAAGTTCATGTTCTGTTTTTGAATTGGTCCATTGTGATTTGTGGGGACCTTTTGCTGTTTCATCAATAAATGAAAGTCACTATTTTCTTACCTTAGTTGATGATTTTTTCAGATATACATGGGTTTACTTACTTCATTCTAAATCTCAAACTAGCAATATCATTCAAATCTTTTACAACTTAGTTCTTACTCAATTCAAGGTCAAAATCAAAACAATTCGATCTGACAATGGCACTGAGTTTTCCATGCATGATTTCTTTAACTCTCATGGAATAATCCACCAACTTAGCTGTGTTGAAACTCCACAACAAAATGCTGTTGTGGAACGTAAACATTAGCATTTGCTGAATGTGTCTCGAGCATTGCGTTTTCAAGCTCATTTACCTCTTAAATTTTGGGGTGATTGTGTTTTAACAGCCACTCACATTATCAACAGAATTCCTACTCCAAATCTTTCTAATAAGTCTCCTTATGAGCTTCTGTTTTCCAAAGTTCCATCATATGATCATCTTAGGGTGTTTGGTTGTTTGTGTTTTGTTTCTACCTTACATCGAAATAGAAATAAATTTGATGCTAGGGCAAAGCCTTGTGTTTTTATTGGATATCCTAATGGCATTAAGGGATATAAACTTTATGATCTTACTTCCAAAACTCAGGTTGTATCTCGAGATGTTCATTTTCATGAGTCTGTTTTTCCTTTTGCTTATCTTCATCACTTCAATTCTGATGGTTCCTTTGTGATTCCACATTCCTTGTCTGATATTCCAACTCCCACTAGTTCAATTCCTGTTTCTGCAGCAGAAAGTCTATCTAGAACTTCTATTTCTCCTGTTTCATCTTCTGCAATTGATCCTTTACCTGATTCCATTGTTTCTTTACCTGAGTCATCCAGTGTTTCAGTTCCTACCTCTATTCCTTCCAGAAAGTCTACTCGGCAGAAATGTAAACCTGGATATTTGCAGCAGTATCATTGTAACTTAGCTACTCAATCTTTCAATTCAATTGATCCTAAGAGTGATATTTCTGTTCCAGGTATTCCTTTTCCACTCAATTCTTTCCTTGATTACAATATGCTTTCTGATTCTTACAAACACTTTAGTTTGGCTGTCTCATCCCAAATTGAACCTCAGTTTTTTCATCAAGCTGCATCTTCTCCTCAATGGCGTGAGGCCATGGCAACTAAAATCAATGCCCTTGAAGCAAATGATACTTGGGAAATTACTGATCTGCCTCCTGATAAGCACCCTATAGGCTGCAAGTGGGTTTATAAAATCAAATATCGAGCCAATGGGGAAGTTGAGAGGTATAAAGCTCGTTTGGTTGCAAAAGGGTATACACAAAGAGAAGGTCTTGATTATAGTGATACATTTTCACCAGTTGCCAAATTAACCACAGTGAGATGTCTTCTAGCTTTAGCAGCAATTCAGAATTGGCATCTTCATCAATTGGATGTCAATAATGCATTTCTGCATGGCTCCCTTGATGAGGAGATTTTTATGAAGTTACCTCCTGGTTTTGGTTTGAAAGATTCATCTAAAGTTTGCAAGCTTAAGAAATCACTTTATGGTCTTAAACAAGCCTCAAGACAATGGTTTTCTAAATTCTCTTATACTCTTATACAGCATGGTTTTACTCAATCCATGTCTGATTACTCCCTTTTTACTCAAGTAAAGAAAACCTCTTTTATTATTCTACTTGTATATGTAGACGATATTGTCATAGCAAGTAATGACAATCTAGCTATAGAAGAGCTTACACAATTTCTCAATTCTGCTTTTAGTTTAAAAGACCTTGGAGAATTGAAGTTTTTCTTAGGGCTTGAAATTGCAAGTGCAAAGGGCATTTCCTTATCACAAAGGAAATATGCCTTAGAAGTTTTAGATGATTGTGGAATGCTTGCATGCAAACCCTCTTCTGTTCCTATGGAAGCTAATTTCAAGTTGTCAAGAGAACAAGGTGAATTGATTTTTGATCCAACCACTTACAGAAGACTTGTGGGAAAGCTGGTTTATCTTACAATTACAAGGCCAGATTTATCATATTCTGTGCAACTATTAAGTCAGTTCATGGATTCTCCTCGTCAGCCTCATCTTGATGCTGCACACAAGGTCCTTAGGTACATTAAATCTTCTCCTGGACAGGGCATTTTCTTCTCAGCTTCTTCAGAATTACATTTGAAGGCATTTTGTGATTCTGATTGGGCCGGATGTCCTGATAGTCGCAGATCAGTCATAGGGTTTTGTATTTTTCTAGGAGATTCTCTAATCTCTTGGAAATCCAAGAAGCAACATACGGTCTCAAGACGCTCTGCTGAAGCAGAGTATCGATCCATGGCTGCTGTCACTTGTGAGCTTACTTGGTTACATGCTTTATTGAAAGATTTGCAGCTTCAACTTCATCAACCAGCTTTGGTTTTTTGTGATAGTCAAGCTGCTATTCATATTGCTGCCAATCCTGTCTTCCATGAACGCACCAAGCACATCGAAATTGATTGTCACATTGTGAGAGAGAAAATTGCTACTGGTTTGATTCGCACACTGCATGTTCAGTCCAAGCATCAGCTGGCTGACTTACTCACCAAGCCTCTCTCTCGCACAGATTTTCATTCTATGTTGTCCAAGTTGAATGTCATCAATATTTTCCATCCTGTTGAACATTCCACTTGAGGGGGCGTATCAAACTGTATTAAACTAATCTATTTATTAGTTAGTTTTACAGTTTTAGATAAACAGCTGGTTAGTTAATATTCATGCACGTGTGCATCACAGCAGTTAGGTTAGTTGCTGATTTGTTAGCTTAATCATCTTGTATATAAACAGGTCAATGTAATCACAATTCATTCATTGAATAAGAGAATTAGTTTTTCTCTTTGTTTTCATTGTTTTCTTGTTAGTTTATTCGATGAATCTGCTCCACAGAGAAAGAATAACATCAACATTAGCAAACTTGGAAAAAAAGAAAAAAAAAAGAAAAACCAATGTAAAAATGGTCTAAAATATAGTGCAAAGATTAACTGAAAAGTGTGTTTTTTTCTTCTTCTTTCTTTCTCTCATTCTGTACGCACCATGTGTTGGACTTGGAGGGTAGCACTGAACAGGGAAATTCACGTTATCGAGGTAGCAAAAGTCATCTCCTGTGAAGTTATCACACAAAACTTGCACCCATGAAAGCTTAAAACCGTAGGCCACTTGATCGTAGACCTCTGTACACGTACTTGGGTAAAATACTGTTGGAAACATTTGCTCTATTTGGCACGAGTCCCCCAAACCCTTTAGAGATTGGGAATATAAAACATGGACATATCGATAGCTCTTGGAATGGAATAGAGAAGAGTTGGAAGAATTCAATCCATTACCAAAGTGTTGAAATAATAAATATGGGGGAATAAACGGAAGTAATAGAGAATGAACACAAAGAACTTACGGGTAGTTCGATGTTAAACACCTACATGTTTAAAAATAACACGACAAAATTTTTTTCTTACACGAAAATTCAGACATGTTAAATCTACTATGTCAGACATTGGGGAAGCTGACTTTCCTTGGGTTCTTACAGTCATCATTACTATCTGAGAAGCATTCCAAGAGAAGTTCATCCAAAATTTACCGGAGAAAGCCTAGATAGTATATCTCCGAGAAGCATTCCAGAGCAGCTTAGAAATGGAAATCTCATACTTCTTGTTGTTGTTTGTGGCTCTCATCATAGACCTTGGAGAATGCCAAAATAATGGGTGTGCTGAATTACGGTCTGGAAGCCATGGCCCAGCCATCCGATTTCCCTTCCGAGTTAACAGTCAGCCAGAGCACTGTGGGTATCCTGGGTTTAATCTCTCTTGCACCGATACAAATGATACAGTGGTTGAGCTGCCGATTTCAGTCAAGCTTTTTGTCAAACAGATTGACTACAAATCTCAGGTAATTCAATTATAAGATCCAGATCATTGCTTTCCAAGGCAGCTTCGAAGACTCAATTTATCTTCCTCGCCTTTCCAATTCAAAGTAGATTCCCTTTCTTACAGCCTTTCAGACTTAGTCTTCTTCAATTGTTCCCAAAGAGAAGTAAAATTGGAGTTTATCCGTTGTCTTAGTAGCCAAAACCACCAGATTTATGCCTTCGATACAGATGATGACCTCATGAACTACCCCCTATCATCTTATACAAAGATGTATTCTCTTCAATCACTTCCAAATACTACAATTCTCGGTGACGATGAGAAAATTCTTGAATTGAAGTGGTCCAGACCAGTATGCGGACACTGTGCAGCAAAAGGCAAGAAATGCAGATTGAAGAATAATAGCACTGAATCAGAAACCGAATGCTTCCTTGAAGGTATTGTCTTCTGTCCAATTTCTTCACAGTTTTCAAGCCGACATGCATTGATTGCTTTCAGATTTATTGATTCAACCTTCAAACTTTCAAGCCGACATAATTTATTGATTCAACCTCTTTAAACTTCCAGATTTATTTTGAACCAATTATGTTTTGTGTTTTAATTTATTGACTCGATCAACACAATTTCTTTTTAGATTGTTTTGTGTTTTTGATTGATTTATGTTTTCCTTCATCCAACTGATTTATGTAGAATTGTACAAAGATTAGCATATATTTATTTGAAAAGATTAAGATAATAAAAAGAGATAAATTTAATTAATTATTTAATCCTTTATTAATAGGTGAGTTTCAATATGTGATATGTTTTAATTAAAATGAGGGTGAATTATCTCTACTTTAATACTAAGTTAAATTAAAACTTACCTAAAAAATTTAATCTGATAAAAAGAGATAAATTTAATTATTTAATTTGACATTAAATCAAAAAAATCAAAGCGCAACTGGTTTAGCCCTCTTGGAAGCCTACAACTTGAACTCAAGGGGTTTGAATTCAGTATAACTTAGCTATCATCAAGAAGATTTTAGGTGAAAATATTTATTTTTTGGAAATGTAGAATGAGAAGCTAATTATGTTAAAATCTTTTTAACAGGTGCATTATCAAAGTTAGCGATCACTGGTGAGTTGCCTTGGCCATTCAAAATTCTTCTTATTGAGGAGATGGAAACTATTGACTCACACATGTTTATTATGCAGGTGTCGCATTAGGTTCATTTCTATTACTACTTGTTATCTTTGCTCTCTATCGTTTTTATACTTATGATAAAGTAGAGAAAGAACATCAAGCGAAGATCGAGAAGTTTTTAGAAGACTACAGAAATTTCAAACCCGCAAGATACTCGTATGTCGACATTAAAAGGATTACAAATCAATTTTCTGAGAAGTTAGGCGAAGGAGCATATGGAACAGTATTTAAAGGAAAGCTTTCCCTTGAAATTCATGTTGCAGTGAAGATCCTCAATACTTCCAAGGGAAATGGGGAAGAATTCATAAAAGAAGTTGGAACAATGGGTACAATCCATCATGTTAATGTGGTTCGCTTGGTTGGCTTCTGTGCTGATGGATTTAGACGAGCTCTAGTTTATGAGTTCTTACCAAATGATTCACTAGAGAAGTTCATAACTTCAACGGCTGCCAAGAACCGTATTCTTAATTTAGATAAGCTGCAAGATATTGCTCTTGGCGTAGCGAAAGGAATTGAATATCTTCACCAAGGATGTGACCAACGAATTCTCCATTTTGATATCAAACCTCACAATGTTTTGCTAGACCAGAACTTCAATCCAAAAATTTCTGATTTTGGTCTTGCCAAGTTGTGTTCAAAGGATCAAAGTGCAGTGTCCATGACTACAGCCAGGGGGACTATGGGTTACATTGCACCCGAAGTGTTCTCTAGAAATTTTGGGAATGTGTCTTCTAAAGCAGATGTTTATAGTTTTGGAATATTGTTACTTGAAATAGTCGGGGGGAAGAAAAATGTTGACGTTACAGTTGAAAACACTAGCCAAGTTTACTTTCCAGAATGGATCTACAATATCCTGGAACAAAAAGAAGACATACGAATCTTTGTTGAGGATGATGGAGATGAGAAAATCGCAAACAAACTTGCAATTGTTGGACTCTGGTGCATCCAATGGCACCCAATGGATCGCCCTTCCATAAAAGATGTGGTTCAAATGTTGGAAGGAGAAGGAGATAAATTAATTATGCCTCCTAATCCCTTTGCCTCTGTTGGCACTGCAAAAAATAATGCAAATATACCTACAAAACGTCAAAACAAGGAGTTGGAGGTCATCCCAGAATCAGAATAATTGTATGTAAACTTAGTGTATGTAATAATAATATAGGTTGCAATGAATTTGTACTCTTAAAACCTTAATCTTCTCATTGTAACAACTTCAAGTTTTTTCTTGTATCATACCTTAAAACATTTAAAATTAGATGTTGAAAAGCTAGAAAACTATAATCAATAGTAAACCTAAATAAAGATTAATTCACTGGAGGCCTAGGGTCAAACCACATAATCACGTTAAGAATTTCTACAACTCTTTACGTTTGTTTTGAGTCCTTAAAATGTTTACAAATTTTGAAATTGCAAATTTGATCATCTTCGAATAGAGTAATTTTATTCATCACCCTATTATAGAGAAGTGCATGAGCGGTTTCGGTTAACGATTATTATCTCTAACTGCAACTGTTATCGCCTTAAGCGGTTATCAAAATTTAATAACTGTATGACCTTAAGTAGTTAATATTTTTGAAATAACCACCGATGAATAGTTATTGAAACCCATGCATCGCATAATGGCTTTTTAGGTTTGGGCTTATTTTGGTGTTTTGGACACACATTGGGGCTCTTTTTAGAGCATTTTTCTTAAATGGTATTAAACACCAAAACAAACCTTTGTTGTGTGCTAAGAGAGCTACTGTTGAAAGCTTTTGTTGCTTTATCTCTCTTGGAGTTTTGTTTCAAACCTCAAACCTTTATCATATCTTTCAATCGTTTAAGTGTACTAGTGGGTTGGTAAGGAACTCATGTATAGAATTGGTCAGGGACGAGCTGGAGCTGCTAAGGACTAGCTGCCAACAATGATAACTAATTAGGAAACAAAATTCATCAGAAAAAAACAAGCCTTCTCTTATTATGAATAACAAATCATCTCTGATCTCGAGTAACTGCAAGTTCTTAGATAAAGAGGCTAAAAAGAATATACAAAATCCAGGAAAATTAAAAGGAAAAAAGAAAATCAAAATCTTCATTTGGCAATGAACCATAAAAATGTTGTAGCCGTCAATTTCTCATTACATTGTGTCCTTTAATCACCAACTCAGAACCATCTCTTCCATTGTTGAATTTCAAAAGTCTTCCTTCTTTCTACTGAGAAACATCAAAAGGGCTTTCACTATTAGTCTTGTAGCATCCTTTGTATTATCTGCTTTGTCATATGATGTTTCCAGAAGAGCTCGTGTTTGATTCATTGTTTGTAAAAAAACAGTCTTAACTACATTTGAAAATCTAAAGTTCGCAATTTTAGTATTCTACTTAAAAGGTTGGATTTTCTATATGATTCTTCAGAGATCAAAGTTACTATCGTCAAGCACAGTTCATTGTGAAACAAATTCTGCAAATGTATTCAGTACTTTGTTCTTGCAGGTTAGACAAATTTCCACGCCAACAGGATTGATGAGCAATTCCAACGTGCCCACAGAGCTACAATTTTTTGATCATGTAGGGGCCGATTAGTTTCATTCATGAACCATATTCTACTTGACAAATGTGGCATGCACACACAAATCCTTGTTGACATTCTGTGTTAGTTTGTCATAGTGTGCAGGTGAGTCATGAAGCCTGTATTTTCTTCAATCTTCTCATTTCTTTGTAAAATAATTTTTTTAAAAAGATTCTTAGATATCCGATTGAGCACTTTCCTTGAATCATCAACAAATTTATTCGCCACACGCGCAAGCATTAATTAAAGCCAACCCCACAAGAGTAACCCAAGAATGCAATTGTTGCCCAAGGGAGAACAATTCTAACTCCACCCAAGCTGATAAAAATGCACTTAGAGTGAACCAATTAAGATGGTACCTAACCACTCAAAATTGTATCCAAATGCAAATCTATTGCCTTTCTTGGGTACTCCAATTGCATGAACTAAGTTATCATCAACGTCCAAGTAACCTCATTCTTCTCCTGTGTTTTCTCAAGCATGTTATATGCTAAAATTTAAATATTGTCACAAGCATATTAATCAATGCACACCCAACACATACATCAGATCCAAAGCCCAAAGCTTTCTTGGGTGACTTTAAACATTTAACCATTGTTTAAACACTCTATACTTCCAAAGCTTTGAAAACGCAGTTGCTCGATTAGCTTGTTCTCTTCAACGTTTAAAACAAAAACTTATGAATAGTGCTATGCCAATTTTACAAAGCAGGGGATGAGAAGAATAGCACCATACCTTCTCAAACTAAAACTGAATTCATTGGTTAAATATGAGAAAATAGACTTTAAACAAAAGAAATGATGTAATAAGGCAAGATATCATAAATCAAAGGAACTGATCTTATTTACTACACATAAACATCAAGCATCTTTGTGCTATCAAATATAGATGAGAACACTAAATGCCCCTATTTAATGGGAATGTAATTGAGGAGACTCATATCACTTAATTTGCATTTAAAACTGAGTTGTTTGACTTGATTCTTCTGATTGAATTGATGAGCAAGTTTGATTTGAATCCTCTCCAGCATCCCTCATGGGGCTCTCTATTGATGATAAGAAAGGCTTGGAAGGCATTTGTAAGCTTTCAACTTCTTCTTCAAGCATTTCTATGACCCTATTCATTGAAGGGCGATTACTAGGCTTCATTTGTATACACCATAAGGCGACCATGGTCATCTTCTTAACTATTTTCTTTTCCTCTTCGGTAACATCTTCCATTTCTATGTCCTTTCCATCGTGCAATTGTTCATACACCCAAGTAGGGAAATAAATTTGGCTTGAATGGTCTGCAAGTGCATTTAAGTTCCTTCTTCTACCCGCCATTTCCATCAATAACATTCCAAAACTATAAACATCAGCTTTGTATGAAATGCCTCCAATGTTTTTGTAGAACAACTCAGGAGCCATGTATCCTAACGTCCCTCTTGCAGCAGTCAAAGAGACAATGCTATCATCTACTGAATATAGCTTTGCCAAGCCAAAGTCAGACACCTTCGGATCCAAATTCTCATCAAGAAGAATGTTGTGAGGCTTGATGTCAAAGTGCAAAATCTGCATGGCACATCCTTGATGTAGATATTCAATTCCACGAGCCACTCCTAGAGCTATATCATACATTTTGTCATAGCTTAGGAGGGTATTTACTTCTGAGGAAAATATGTATTTATTTAAAGAGCCATTAGGCATGAACTCATATACTAGAGCTCGCTTTGATCTTTCAACACAAAAACCAATGAGTTGAACTATATTAACATGGTGAATCCTTCCAATGGTTGCAACTTCATTGATAAAATCTTGTCCATTAGCTTTGGAGTTACACAACATCTTTATAGCTACGAGTTGACCACTTCGAAGTGTTCCTTTAAATACACTGCCATAGCCTCCTTCGCCTAATTTGTCCTTGAAACTTTTGGTCATCTTTCTAATTTCAAAGTAAGAATACCTTATTGGCATGAGGTTATTGTGGCTTTGCAAGAATTCTTCAACAACATCGTACATGGATAAATGCCTTCTACGCCATTTATATATCAAAAATGCAATCACGCAGGGCGTCAACAATACTGTCAATACAGCTTTTGCTCCAAGGTATAGTCCTATGAAAGAACATCGTCAAAATAAATTATAAGAAAACAAAC
>NC_081543.1:12208069-12215850 GCF_901000735.1 Corylus avellana | reverse complement strand
TAATTTGCATTTAAAACTGAGTTGTTTGACTTGATTCTTTTGATTGAATTGATGAGCAAGTTTGATTTGAATCCTCTCCAAAATCCCTCATGGGGCTCTCTACTGATGATAAGAAAGGCTTGGAAGGCATCTGTAAGCTTTCAACTTCTTCTTCAAGCATTTCTATGACCTTGTTCATTGAAGGGCGATTACTAGGCTTCATCTGTATACACCATAAGGCGACCATGGTCATCTTCTTAACTATTTTCTTTTCTTCCATTGTAACATCTTCAATTTCTATGTCTTTTCCATCATGCAATTGGTCATAAACCCAAGTAGGGAAATAAATTTGGCTTGAATGGTCTGCAAATGCATTTACATTCCTTCTTCTACCCGCCATTTCCATCAATAACATTCCAAAACTATAAACATCAGCTTTGTATGAAATGCCTCCAATGTTTTTATAGAACAACTCAGGAGCCATGTATCCTAACGTCCCTCTTGCAGCAGTCAAAGAGACAATGCTATCATCTACTTGATATAGCTTTGCCAAGCCAAAGTCAGAAACCTTTGGAGCAAAATTCTCATCAAGAAGAATGTTGTGAGGCTTGATATCAAAGTGCAAAATTTGCATGGCACATCCTTGATGTAGATATTCAATTCCACGAGCCACTCCTAGAGCTATATCAAACATTTGGTCATAGCTTAGGAGGGTACTTTCTTCTGGGGAAAATATGTATTTATTCAGGGAGCCATTAGGCATGAACTCATATACTAGAGCTCGCTTTGATCCTTCAACACAAAAACCAATGAGTTGCACTATATTAACATGGTGAATCCTTCCAATGGTTGCAACTTCATTGATAAAATCTTGTCCATTAGCTTTGGACTTACCCAACATTTTTATAGCTACGAGTCGGCCACTTCGAAGTGTTCCTTTAAATACAGTGCCATAGCCTCCTTCGCCTAGTTTGTCTTTGAAATTTTTGGTCATCTTCCTAATTTCAAAGTAAGAGTACCTTAGTGGCATGAGATTATTGTGGCTTTGCAAGAATTCTTCAACAACATTGTACATCGATAAATGCCTTCTACGCCATTTATATATCAAAAACGTAATCACGCAGGGAATCGACAATACAACTCTTGCTGCAAGGTATAGTCCTGTGAAAGAACATTGTCAAAATATATTATAAGAAAACAAAATGTAGATGACCTAATGTCAACATCTTATTTATTACAGCTCAACCCACCGCCTTTCTAAATCCTCGTAATTAATCACAATTTTTGTTTTCTTTTTCATGTGAATAATATTTTCATCTTGCCTTTTAGGGGTGTTAAATGAGCAAGCCATTCACGAGTGAGTTCGGGATCAACTCGTATAAGCTTGGCTCGATTATTAAATGAGGCATTTCGTGAACACAAATACTAGCTCGAATATTAAACGAAACAAGTTCGGCTCGACTTGATTAGGCTTGTGAGCAGCTAGTATAAGACTCGAATTGGTAGTTGTTCACATAGTTGCTCATATTAATATCAAAAATTGATGATTTTTTTTTTCCTAATAGCATCCTTTTATTATAAAAGGATGCATATCCTCTCTCTTCGAAACCAAGTGTCTTACTGTCTTGACTCAGGCTCCATACTCGGCTAGTCAGGCTAAGCAAATGTTCATATGAAAGCTGGCTTCTTGAGCCGTTTAAGAGTACTTGAAGTTTAAATTTATAATAAAAATAAATAAATTAAATATAAAAGCCTCGACTTATTATGAGCTTGAGCTCAGGCTCGATTTTTTTGACTTGTCCTTGAGCTCGGCTCGAGCTCGAGTAAAATTTAAATGAGCCGAGCCCAAACAAAGAAAGCTTGCTCAAGCTCGGCTCGTTTACACCCCCTTCATTTCAACATATTTCATATTTCATATTTCACAGTCGAACTAATTATTTGCTAATTAATTAAAAAGGGAAGAAAAATTAAAAAAAGATCAAACGAGAGATAAAAAGGTTCTTACCGCCACAGTTGATCATGATTATCGTTAGTTTTGCCAAAGAGTCTGCAAGAAATATGAAAAATATAAATTACTTAATTAATAAAGAAAGTGACTTAAATAATTTGAAAAGTTTAAGGTCTAATAAAATTCCATGAACAACTTTCCCCTTGGCCATGCTTAAAGAATAAATAACCGTATAAACGTTAGAATATTTACATGTTTGACTATTTAATTTGCACATATATGAATAGATAAATTTATGCTGCGTGTCTTTGATTGGCATTCACCCCACCACTCACATACAAATTTTTGAGATAGAAACCTTACCTTCATAGTATGGCCCATCATCTCCGGAAAGCCAATCAAATTTGTCTTCTGCTTTGGCAAAGAAAGAATAACATCAGCATTTGAAAACTCGGAAAAAAAAAATAGCATTTTTAATTTTTATTTTAGTTGGAAATATAGTTACAATGTATAAGTAATTGTCTTTTTTCTTGTAAATGCCATTAATATTCATCTTGTTTGCACGTTGAAACTATTTTCATGCTCCACAGCCTATAAAATAATGAGCTAAAAGAATACAAATGAGAGATACAGAATCTTACGTATAATCTGCGGTACTAATATGTTGTAAAGAGCTCCAATACCTATAAAATAGATAAATTTAATTAATTAATTAATTAATTGAAAAAGGTAGATTAAATAATTTCAAAAGTCTCTGGGCCGCGTAAACAACTTTTGTCCTGGCCCATGCTAAACAAGAAATATAATCTCTACCCATTTTATGACTATTATCCTCCTCTACTAGTGTCATCGTCAGGCACAACTCATCCAGTTGTATGTCATTGAGCCATTCGGTATTATCCTTCAAACAATTCTGTGAGATAGAAACCTTACCTTTTCCAAGTATCTCGGATATTTTAGAACTGGGAAGGCCGCACTGATCAGGGAAATTCACGTTATTGAGGTTGCAAATGTCATCTCCTGTGAAGTTATCACACAAAACTTGCACCCATGAAAGCTTAAAACCATCGGCCACTTGATCGTAAACGAATGGACAACTAATTAGGTTAACCATAAACGACGCTTTCGGAAACATTTGCTCTATTTGGCAAGAGTCCCCCAAATCGTCTAGAGATATATATTCGGAAAATAAAACATATCGATAGCTCTTGGAATGGAATAGAGAAGAGTTGGAAGATTTCACTCCATTACTCAAGCAACTAGACGTGTCCAAATACTTACGAGAAATCACTGGCTTTTCGCACTTCACCCAAACCAAACCCGTTGCTGGCATATTGCCATTCCCTAACTGCTCGTACTGACCAGTACTATTACAAAGGACCTTTATGTTAGATGGATAAGATAGGGTATACGGATCCCCTGAACTGAAATTGTAGCGGTTTAGAAAATAGCGAGGGATGGAGGAGATATTGTCCTTCTCAATACCTGCGTCTACAACTCGGATTGTGTAGTCACTGTAAATGATTTCCTGTACGTAATATTTTCCAGCAAATAAGTGTAACACTGTTTGGTTATCCTCACAAGACAGATTATACCTTTGATCTCCGCACATTGGTGGATCGCCTTCCAACCAAAACGGATAGCTTATATTCTGAATATTGCCGCAGGAAGAAGGAGGACATGAGTGATGATGACTATCGTTGCCACTGCAAGCTTCATGGACTAGGACAAGAACAACAATTACGACCGAGAGTCCAGCAGGGAAGAGTATTCCTCTTACCATGGATGGAGATACTAGGATAGAGAGAGTGAGAGAGCAGAGAGGCCGGTTTGAAAAAGATTTCCTGTAAATAATTTGTGGGAGGGAAAGAAATAATTGCCCTTCTGAATAAAGAAATAATTGCAGCCGTACTTTTTGAAAATGGTGTGGAAAAAACAAAATAGACAAGCCTGCATGTTCATGATCCCGTGAGGACTGGCGCTGCTGTACTATGCTTCTCTTTTTCCACCAGCTACAGTAACCGTCCAAGAAATCTCTCCTCCGTCAGTTGCCAAACGGGACCACAGCCGGATTTATTGAAAAACATTTGGCGTTGTTTGGTAACCAATGTTGCCAAACCCATCGCAACATTGCACTATGTACTGTCAAAGGCAAAGCATGGGTGATTAGAAAAAAAAAAGGCAAAGCATGGGTTGATGAGATGCATTCAATACGGAGCCATGTGCATTGGAGTGGTTACCAAACAACGCCAATTGGGACCACAGCCGGTTCATACAGTCACCAATACTACGTAAGTCCAACTGTCCAAGACTCCAAGTCCAAGAGAAGTTCATCCGAAATTTACTGGAGAAAGCCTAGCTATATATCTCTGGGAAGCATTCCAGAGCAGAGAGATTGGATATTTTGCTTAGAAATGGAATTCTCATACTTCTTCTTGTTGTTTGTGGCTTTCATCATAGACCTTGGAGAATGCCAAAGTAATGGGTGTGCTGAATTGCCGTGTGGAGCTCCTGGCCCAGTCATCCGATTTCCCTTCCGGGTTAACAGTCAGCCAGAGCACTGTGGGTATCCTGGGTTTAATCTCTCCTGCACTGATACAAACGATACAGTGGTTGAGCTGCCGAATTCAGTCAAGCTTTTTGTCAAACGGATTGACTACAAATCTCATGTACTTCAATTATATGATCCAGCTCATTGTATTCCAAAGCAGCTTAGGAGACTCCATTTATCTTCCTCGCCTTTCCAATTCGAAGAAGATTCCCCTGAAGACCAGACTTTGTCTTCAGGGGAATCTTCTTCAACTGGCCCTACAGACTTTGTCTTCTTCAATTGTTCCCAAAGAGAAGTAAAATTCAGGTTTATCCGTTGTCTTAGTACCCAAAAACACCAGGTTTATGCCTTCGATAAACGTGGTGACCTCATGGACTTACCCCTATCATCTTGTACAAAGATGTATACTCTTCGAACAATTCCAAGTACTACAGTGCTCGGTGATGATGAGAAAAATCTTGAACTGAAATGGCCCAGACGAGTATGTGGACACTGTGAAGCAAAAGGCAAGAAATGCAGATTGAAGAATAATAGCACTGCATTAGAAACCGAATGCTTCCTCGAAGGTATTGTCTTCTCTCCAATTTCCACCTTTGTACTCAATTTCTTCATGTACAGTTTTCAAGCCAACGTGCATTCATTTCCACCCAAAAATAAAATAAAATGTTTGATAAACATATGCGAACTCACTGCACAGTACCTTTAGCCCTCTTGACCTCAAGGGGTCTAAATTCAATATAACTTGGCTATTAGCAAGAAAATTTTAGGCGAAAGATATATTTTCTTTTGAAAATGTAGAATGAGAAGCTAATTATGTTAAATCTTTAACAGGTGCATTATCAAAGTTAGCGATCACGGGTGAGTTGTCTTGGTCATACAAAATTCTTTTTATTTGGGAGATGTAAACTATTGACTCACACATGTTTATTACACAGGCGTCACCTTAGGTTCATTTCTATTACTACTTGCTGTCTTTGCTCTCTATCGTTTCTATACTTATGATAAAGTAGAAAAAGAACATCAAGTGAAGATTGAGAAGTTTTTAGAAGACTATAGAAATTTCAAACCCACAAGATACTCGTATGTCGACATTAAAAAGATTACAAATCAGTTTTCTGAGAAGTTAGGTGAAGGAGCATATGGAACAGTATTCAAAGGAAAGCTTTCTCATGAAATCTATGTTGCAGTGAAGATCCTCAACACTTCCAAGGGAAATGGGGAAGAATTCATAAACGAAGTTGGAACAATGGGTACAATCCATCATGTTAACGTGGTTCGCTTGGTTGGCTTCTGCGCCGATGGATTTAGACGAGCTCTAGTTTATGAGTTCTTATCAAATGATTCACTAGAAAAGTTCATATCTTCAACGGATGCCAAGAATTGTATTCTTAATTTGGATAAGATGCAAGATATTGCTCTTGGGGTAGCAAAAGGAATCGAATATCTTCACCAAGGATGTGATCAACAAATCCTCCATTTTGATATTAAACCTCACAATGTTTTGCTAGACCAGAACTTCAATCCAAAAATTTCTGATTTTGGTCTTGCAAAGTTGTGTTCAAAGGATCATAGTGCAGTGTCCATGACTACAGCCAGGGGGACTATGGGTTACATTGCACCCGAAGTATTCTCTAGAAATTTTGGGAATGTGTCTTCTAAAGCAGATGTTTATAGTTTTGGAATATTATTACTTGAAATAGCTAGAGGGAGGAAAAATGTTGACATTACAGTTGAAAACACTAGCCAAGTCTACTTTCCAGAATGGATTTACAATATCCTGGAACAAAAAGAAGACATAAGAATCTTTGTTGAGGATGATGAAGATGATAAAATCGCAAAGAAACTTGCAATTGTTGGACTCTGGTGCATCCAATGGCACCCAGTGGATCGTCCTTTCATAAAAGATGTGGTTAAAATGTTGGAAGGAGAAGGAGATAAATTAATTATGCCTCCTAATCCATTTGCCTCTACTGGCCATGTAAAAAATAATGCACATATACCTACAAAACGTCAAAACCTAGAGTTGGAGGTTATCCCAGAATCAAAATAATTGTATGTAAACTTAGTGTATGTGATAATAATTTAGTTTGCAATGATCTTGTACTCTTAAACCTTATCATCTTGTTGGATTTTTTTTATTTTATTTTTTTATTCAAAGCGAGAGAGTGGGAAAAGGGGAAAACCTTTTTCATCTTGTCAATGTAAGGACTTCAAGTTTTTTCTTGTATCAAACCTTAAAACATTTAAAAATAGATGTTGGAATGCTAGAAAAACTATAATCAATTGTGAACCTAAATAAAGAATTATTCATTGGAGGCCTAGGGTCAAACCACATAATCACGTCAAGAATTTCTACAACTACATTTGTTTTGATTCCTTATAATGTTTAGAAAATTAAAATTGTAAATTTGATTTTCTTTAAATTGACTACTTCTATTCATCACCTTATTATTTAAGGGTGTACAAGTGGTTACAGTTAAGGGTTATTGTATCTAATTACAATTGTTTGAGGTGGTTAGTAGTTTTGAAATAATAGTTGGTTAGCGGTTATTGATACCCAAAACTGTCTTGCATAACCGCTTTTAAGGTTGGACTTTTTGTGCCTATTTTTTTTTTGTTTTGGCACACCTTGAGCTTCTTTTTAGGACCTATTTTAAATGGTTTTTGGACTATTTAGAGCCTATTTAAAATGGCATCAAACACCAAAACGATCTTTTGGTATATTATTATTTTTATATCTACTTAATATAATATATTATATTTAAGGGTAGACGATTAGCAGTTATTAAGCGTCTCCACTTACCTCTAAAACCGCTAACCGTAAACAAATGCGGTTAGCAGTTATTGGACAGTTAATAACTGTTTGCTTGTACACTCCTACTATTGTCCCCCTTTCATCTTCATCCCTATAGCTGATATGGCGTGGTCTCTCAACCAAAAAAATTAATCTTCATGCATAAAATATTATGGAGACCACATCACATTAGTTGTGAAGGGATAAGAGGAGGATAATAGAGAAATGTATATATCATTACTCTAAATATTAGAACTTGTTTGGATGTGTTTTAAAAATTAGGGGAAAAAAGCCCCCTCGACTACAACTCACTTTCAAAAAGCCCCCACAAAGTGACAAGCGTAAAACTTTGATATATTAAACTACCATTTTTGTGGCAAAAATGCACACTTGTTAGTCTTGACCGTTAGAATGGATTCTGAAACAAAATTTGGCCATAATCATTCGAAAATACCCTCGCTTTGGCAATTGAAAAACCAAATTTATTATTTTTAATTATTAATGCTAAA
>NC_081543.1:12199124-12207969 GCF_901000735.1 Corylus avellana | reverse complement strand
TAAAATATATAATTTTCAAAGTTTTAAAATCCTAAAAAATTTATTGACGTGGCAATGTCTAACAGGTCAGAATTTATTGACGTGTGGATATTGGCAGGTCACTAATTACTGACATGCCAACTTTGCCACGTCAGAAAAATATTTACTGACAGTAATTAGTGACGTGGCAAAAATTCGTGTACTATAGCCATATCAGAAATTGATAGTTTTTTTGTAGTGCCATTTCATTTGAAATGGAGATGAAATGGAAGGTATCTAGTTAGTGTATTTTAAAAGGAAAAATTGTCCAAATAATTAAAATGACAATTTTACCCCTCTATTCTTCTCGACCCAAACAAGACACCACGAATTAAACGTCAAGAAAGTCTTATTGGCATTTATTTTGTACTTTTTGTCGTTAAAAAAAGGCTTAAAAGGTGCTTCTTCTTTTTTTCCCGACATTCGAGTATCCCAACCCAAACGAGACACCAAGAATTAAAGGTCAAGAAAGTTTTATTGGCATTTAATTTACGCTTCCTACGAATAAAAAACGCTCGAAAGTTTTTTTTTTCTTCTTTTTTTTTTCCGACATTGGGTACCCTGACCCAAACGAGATGTCAAGAATTAAAGGTTAAGAAAGTTTTCTTCGCATTTAATTCGTGCTTAAAAAACTGAAGAGGATCATAGTTCGTTAAAAAAAAGCTTGGAATAAGTTTTTTTTTTTTCTTAATTTATTTATTGTTATAGGGTGCCCTAAGCCTACATTTAGCAAAATAAATGGTGTGAGAAGTCTTGCATACTAGTTGAATAATGCTACACTTACTCTCACTTCTTTACATAATTTTTCCACACCTATAGGTATTGAAAAATTATATAAAAAAAGTAAGAGTAAATGTAGGATTATTCTTGTAGTAATGGTCTCTTTTTTTTTTAAAAAAAAAAACGGAAATATTAAATTTCAATGATAAGATATGAAGAGTATAAAGGTCTTACAATACATAGCACAAAGCTCTTACATTACAGAGCGTAACCTCTGATAAAACATAGCCAGATGCTATGAAGTTACAAAGTCATGGATTCAATCAAAATTTTTTACAATCAAGTATTATCTATGCCTTATGCTTCCGCTAACAAATGCAGTTATGAATCACATCTGCAGCATATCTGCTATGAGCAAACTTGATCTAGGACATAGTTTGCACCTATTTCGGCCGTGAGAGATAATCTTCCACACCAATCTACTCCTCCTCGACCCAAAAGGCCAGGAGAGAACTCATGTCATCGACCCAAAGGCCAAGACGAAAAAAACTAAAAAAATCAAAGCTAAAAACTAAAAAACAATAAAAACCCCAAACACAGCAGCAGTGGAGGAGCGCGACATCGTAGACATTCTGAAAAGACACGCCTTGGCTGGTGAAGACGAGTAAATCTGAGTTTGAAAACCTAGATCAAGATCTAGATCTATAAACTATATCTAAACCAAAACCACCAGAAACGGGAGCCAAAAGATACTACAGCGAAGACACTGGCCACTGCTACCGGGGGAGGAGGGAAGAACGCCTCCTCTATGATTTCTTTTTTTTTTTTGGGAAACTTCACTTTGGCCTCCTGAACTTCCATCCGATTTTACAAATCCCCCTTGAACTTCTAAATCTCTCATTTTGGACACCCGAACTTTCAATTACTCTTAATTAGAACCTTTTTGTTAATTTTAGCAGTTAAAAATACAAAAAAAGACCAAAATGTCCTTGATTTTCATTTTTTTAAAAAAATAAAAAAACGTTTTGGAAGTTGAAATTTTATACAAAAGTTAGGGGTATAAACGTCATGTAACGTTTAAAATCTGACGGAGGGGTCCACATTGAGAGTAATTGAAAGTTCAGGGATCCAAAATGAGAGATTTGGAAGTTCAGGGAGGTTTGTAAAATTGAGTGAAAGTTCATATGGCCAAAGTGAAGTTTTCCCCCCCTTTTTTTTATAGTGTTACTTGGAGAAAAAAAAAAAGAAAAAAAAAATTCTAAAGAGAAGACAGAGCCTTCCTCTCTCCGATCAAAAAGCATGTTGTAATGGTCTATTAACTAGAAAAATCAGCATGAAAAGAAAATTGGAGTCGGTGGCAGTTGGCAGTGGTGCAAGGCCAACTATAATTTGGGTTGAAAATTGGTCAACCGTGAGGCCATAATAAACTTGAGTCATCAAACAAGACCAATAAGGTCAAAAAGATTAGCTACTTGGCCAAATATAGCTAGACAA
Source organism: Corylus avellana (assembly GCF_901000735.1). NCBI lineage: Eukaryota > Viridiplantae > Streptophyta > Magnoliopsida > Fagales > Betulaceae > Corylus > Corylus avellana. The sequence continues at coordinate 12,205,737 of NC_081543.1, read as the reverse complement.
CTTCGACTTTTTTTTCTTTTTTTTTTTCTCAACCAATTTTTTTTCTCTTTTATTTTTTATTTTTATTTTTGAATTAACTTTCCTAGAAAAACAAAGAACAAAAGATACACGAACAAAAAACTGATAACAACTCTTACAAAAAAAAAAAAAAAAGGAAAAAACTTATAACGACGATGCAAATTCGTGCCATGTGAATTGGAGTTATTTTCTCTGTGGTGTTCGATGACTTTGTGCCACAGACAACAGCGAGGGCGTTGTTTGGTAACTAATGTTGCCAAACATAACGCAACGTTGCACTATTTGCTGTCAAAGGCAAAGCATGGGTTGGCGAAACGTTGCACTATTTGCTGTCAAAGGCAAAGCATGAGTTGGCTCAAAGGCAAAGCATGGGTTGGCGAAACGCTGCACTGTTTGCTGTCAAAGGCAAAGCATGGGTTGGCGAGATGCATTCGATACGGAACCTTGACATAAATGGTTGCAGGGAAGAAAAAAAACAAACAAAGCCGCGTTTAAAGAAAAGAGACAAATAAAATTACTATATTGTCCCTAAACACGGTGGGTTCAACTTTTTTCCTCTGTTCACTTTCACACAAGCATTTTGATAATTTCGTACCTGAGGGCTTATGTGTGTTTTTACACGTATTGGCTCGTCCAAAGACTCGTCTTTTTCCCAGTCAATTGCCCCGTAGAGCCTTAGGTTTGGCAATGTAGTTTGCAAAATGGGATGGCTGTAGTTTGGCAATGTAGCGTGCCATGTGAATTGAGTAATGACGTTTGTTGACTGAGTGCCACCGACAACAACGACAACACTGGCTTGTATAGCTTTAATGGTGCAGGTTCGCTACAGTGTTCTTGTCGGCAACATGTGGTTCTTGTTTCCAATGCTGTGTATAACACTGAAGCTCCACGGAAAATTCCCTACTCTTTTATTTTTTTATTTTTTTATTTTATTTTTTTGGCCCCATTTTGCAAGTTCTTCGCAAAAAATTTACTTTTTTTATTTTTAATTTTTTAGTTCTTGGGGTAATACAATCATCCCATTTTGCAAGTTGGTCAATCCGACTCAAGCTACCTTTAACTAAAATGGGGTGACTTATGGCTAAGATGGGGTGAGCACCCCATTCATTTTTTATTTTTTTTAATAATAAATAATATTTTATTATTTTTTTTATTAGTAAGATACATACTATCTTATTTGTGGCTTTAGGATGGATTTCTTTTAATTTTTTAGAAAAAATTTTAGCTATGAATTAAATATTCTCTAATCTAAAATATACTGGAGAGGATTTGGACCTTCAAGTGTATAATAAATGAACCATTCAACATTAATTTTCTTTGAAAATTACAATTGACTATGGCTATTTAAAATATTAATGAACTCATAAGCATAATTGATTCGAAATAATGAAGGTTTAATCAATAAATTATGATATCTCACTCTTAAAAAGCAGAGGTTGGAAAAATTGTTAGATATTGACAAGGAGAAAACATTCAATCCCTTTCCCTGTTCCTTATAACTTTTTTTATCAATAAATAAATAAAATAAAATAAAAGGGTAGACTGAGGAGACCAAACATCGAATGTTGTGAAACAATGGAATGTTTGATGACAGCCTAAATGCATGAGAAACCCAAAATGACCTCTAAAACCCATTTTCCAACTTAACCAAGACTCTTAACAACGCTAAAAAGACACAACAAACCATAATTACATGGCATAACATTGAACATACGAACAAGTTTATTACTTTTTGAAAGCTTAGCTAACCCGTGCATGATTATTGAAAAATCCTAATGTAATATACTTGGATGTCTTTAAAACCCACATGCTATTTGTTAGACAACAAAAGCGGTAGATTAAAACCAATTAAGGAAAACATGCATACTAATAACAAGATTGAGGTTTAGGGGTTACCTCCTCTTAAGAATGAAGCCTCACAAAAACCACATTTTCTCTCTCTAGGACCTCTCTCTCCTTTGGGGTGGTTGGTGTGAAGAAATGACAAAATTGTATTCTTATGGAGATAAGCATGGCTTTATAAGGATCCTTGCATGTACAAGTTCGAATGTTTGGGAGACACTTCAAACATTCGAGGAAAGAAAATCTTGATTGTTCAACCTTCGAAAGTGAAGAATTTGCAAAGTGTCAAGGTTTTTTTTTTTTTTAGTCACTCCTAGAGGTGACTAGGGGTGGTTTTCGGGTTATCCCCAAACCCTCTAGGGGAGGCCGCGAGCCACTTCTAGCAACTTGGGCTGCCCCCTTTTCGTTTGGGTGGCTGAACTACGCCTCATGGAATGGTTCAACTATCTTAAATTTTATTTTATTTTCTCTTTTAATTTAAATTTAGCATTAATAATTAAAAATAATAAATTTGGTTTTTCAATTGCCAAAGCGAGGGTATTTTCAAAAGATTATGGCCAAATTTTGTTGCGGCATCCATTCTAACGGTCAAGGCTAACAAATGTTCATTTTTGTCACAAAAATGGTAGTTTAATATATCAAAGTTTTATGCCTGTCACTTTGTGGGGGTTTTTTGAAAGTGAGTTGTAGTCGAGAGAGCTTTTTTCCCCTATTTTTAAAACACATCCAAACAAGTTCTAATATTTGGAGTAATTATATATACATTTCCCTATTATCCTCCTCTTATCCCTTCACAACTAATGTGATGTGGTCTCCATAATATTTGATGCATGAAGATTAATTTTTTTGGTTGGGAGACCATGCCATATCAGCTATGGCAATGAAGATGAAAGGGGGACAATAGTAGGAGTGTACAAGCAAACGGTTATTAACTGTCTAATAACTGCTAACCGCATTTATTTACGGTTAGCGGTTTTAGAGGTAAGTGGAGACGTTTAATAACCGCTAATCGTCTACCCTTAAATATAATATATTATATTATGTAGATATAAAAATAATAATATACCAAAAGATCGTTTTGGTGTTTGCTGCCATGTTAAATAGGCTCTAAATAGTCCAAAAACCATTTAAAATAGGTCCTAAAAAGAAGCCCAAGGTGTGCCAAAAAAAAAAAAAAAAAGACACAAAAGGTCCAACCTTAAAAGCGGTTATGCAAGACAGTTTTGGGTATCAATAACCACTAACCAACTATTATTTCAAAACTACTAACCACCTCAAGCAGTTGTAATTAGATGCAATAACCCTTAACCGTAACCACTTGTACATCTCTAAATAATAAGGTGATGAATAGAAGTACTCAATTTAAAGATAATCAAATTTACAATTTTAAATTTTCTAAACATTATAAGGTTCGAAACAAATGTAGTTGTAGAAATTCTTGACGTGATTATGTGGTTTGACCCTAGGCCTCCAATGAATAATTCTTTATTTAGGTTCACAATTGATTATAGTTTCTCTAGCTTTCCAACATCTATTTTTAAATGTTTTAAGGTTTGATACAAGAAAAAACTTGAAGTCCTTACATTGACAAGATGAATAAGGTTTTCCCCTTTTCCCACTCTCCATCTTTGAATAAAAAAAAAAAAAGAAAAGAAAAGAAAAAAGAACTAGATGATAGGGTTTAAGAGTACAAGATCATTGCAACCTAAATTATTATCACATATGCTAAGTTTACATACAATTATTTTGATTCTGGGATGACCTCCAACTCTAGGTTTTGACGTTTTGTAGGCATATTTGCATTATTTTTTACATGGCCAGCAGAGGCAAAGGGATTAGGAGGCATAATTAATTTATCTCCTTCTCCTTCCAACATTTTAACCACATCTTTTATGAAAGGGCGATCCACTGGGTTCCATTGGATGCACCAGAGTCCAATAGTTGCAAGTTTCTTTGCAATTTTATCATCTCCATCATCCTCAACAAAGATTCTTATGTCTTCTTTTTGTTCCAGGATATTGTAGATCCATTCTGGAAAGTAGACTTGGCTAGTGTTTTCAACTGTAATGTCAACATTTTTCCTCCCTTTGGCTATTTCAAGTAACAATATTCCAAAACTATAAACATCTGCTTTAGAAGACACATTCCCAAAATTTCTGGAGAATACTTCGGGTGCAATGTAACCCATAGTCCCCCTAACTGTAGTCATGGACATTGCACTATGATCCTTTGAACACAACTTTGCAAGACCAAAATCAGAAATTTTTGGATTGAAGTTCTGGTCTAGCAAAACATTTTGAGGTTTAATATCAAAATGGAGGATTCGTTGGTCACATCCTTGGTGAAGATATTCGATTCCTTTTGCTACCCCAAGAGCAATATCTTGCATCTTATCCAAATTAAGAATACAATTCTTGGCATCCGATGAAGATATGAACTTTTCTAGTGAATTATTTGATAAAAACTCATAAACTAGAGCTCGTCTAAATCCATCGGCGCAGAAGCCAACCAAGCGAACCACGTTAACATGATGGATTGTACCAATTGTTCCAACTTCGTTTATGAATTCTTCCCCATTTCCCTTGGAAGTGTTGAGGTTCTTCACTGCAACATAGATTTCATGGGAAAGCTTTCCTTTAAATACTGTTCCATATGCTCCTTCACCTAACTTCTCAGAAAATTGATTTGTAATCTTTTTAATGTCGACATACGAGTATCTTGTGGGTTTGAAATTTCTGTAGTCTTCTAAAAACTTCTCAATCTTCACTTGATGTTCTTTTTCTACTTTATCATAAGTATAGAAACGGTAGAGAGCAAAGACAGCAAGTAGTAATAGAAATGAACCTAAGGTGGCACCTGTGTAATAAACATGTGTGAGTCAATAGTTTACATCTCCCAAATAAAAAGAATTTTGTATGACCAAGACAACTCACCCGTGATCGCTAACTTTGATAATGCACCTGTTAAAGATTTAACATAATTAGCTTCTGATTCTACGTTTCCAAAAGAGAATATATCTTTCGCCTAAAATTTTCTTGCTAATAGCCAAGTTATATTGAATTTAGACCCCCTGTGGTCAAGAGGGCTAAAGGTACTGTGCAGTGAGTTAACATATGTTTATCAAACATTTTATTTTATTTTTGGGTGGAAATGAATGCACGTAGGCTTGAAAACTGTACATGAAGAAATTGAGTACAAAGGTGGAAATTGGAGAGAAGACAATACCTTCGAGGAAGCATTCGGTTTCTAATGCAGTGCTATTATTCTTCAATCTGCATTTCTTGCCTTTTGCTTCACAGTGTACACATGCTGGTCTGGACCATTTCAGTTCAAGATTTTTCTCATCATCACCGAGCACTCTAGTATTTGGAATTGATCGAAGAGAATACATCTTTGTACAAGATGATAGGGGTAAGTCCATGAGGTCATCACGTTTATCGAAGGCATAAACCTGGTGTTTTTGGCTACTAAGACAGCGGATAAACCTGAATTTTACTTCTCTTTGGGAACAATTGAAGAAGCCAAAGTCTGTAAGGCCAGTTGAAGAAGATTCCCCTGAAGACCAAGTCTGGTCTTCAGGGGAATCTTGTTCGAATTGGAAAGGCGAGGAAGATAAATTGAGTCTCCTAAGCTGCTTTGGAATACAATGAGCTGGATCATATAATTGAAGTACCTGAGACTTGTAGTCAATCCGTTTGACAAAAAGCTTGACTGAATTCGGCAACTCAACCACTGCATCGTTTGTATCAGTGCAGGAGAGATTAAACCCAGGATACCCACAGTGCTCTGGCTGACTGTTAACCCGGAAGGGAAATCGGATGACTGGGCCACGAGCTCCACACGGCAATTTAGCACACCCATTACTTTGGCATTCTCCAACGTCTATGATGAAAGCCACAAACAACAACAAGAAGTATGAGAATTCCATTTCTAAGCAAAATATCCAATCTCTCTGTTCTGGAATGCTTCTCAGAACAGAGAGATTTACTGGAGATATATAGGCTTTCTCCAATAAATTTCGGATGAACTTCTCTTTGGACTTGGTCCGGCTGTGTTTGCTAAGAGGCTGGACCGGACCGAGCCTCGTTTGAAAAAAACATTCTTCTTAAAATTTGCTTCAACATTTTTATTTTTATTATTATTTAAATAAAATAATCATTATAAAATAATTTTTTTAATTTCTTTATACAAAATACTTCTACTTTTTTCTTTTTCATATTAATTAAATCTCTTACGGTACTATTCTACTCTCTTTTTCAATACCATTGCCGAACACTGCCACTGTATAAACCGGCTGTGGTCCCGTTTGGCACCTGTCGGAAGAGAGATTTCCTGGACGGTTACTGTAGCTGATGGAAAAAGAGAAGCAGAGTACAGCAGCGCCAGTCTCCACGTGAACATGCATCATGCTTTTCTATTTTGTTTTTTCCACACCATTTTCAAAAAGTACGGCTGCAATTCTTTCTGTATTCAGAAGGCCAATTATTTCTTTCCCTCCCACAAATTATTTACAGGAAATCTTTTTCAAACCGGCCTCTCTCTGCTCTCCCATTCTCTCTATCCTAGTATCTCCATCCATGGTAAGAGGAATGCTCTTCCCTGCTGGACTCACGGTCGTAATTATTGTTCTTGTCCTAGTCCATGAAGCTTGCAGTGGCAACGACAGTCGTCATCACTCATGTCCTCCTTCTACCTGTGGCAATATACAGAATATAAGCTATCTGTTTCGATTGAAAGGCGATCCACCAATGTG
>NC_081543.1:12174189-12199024 GCF_901000735.1 Corylus avellana | reverse complement strand
TTTTCGCGAAGAACTTGCAAAATGGGGTGGTTGTATTACCCCCCCCCAAAAAAAAAGGGAATTTTCCGTGAAGCTTCAGTGTTATACACAGCATTGGAAACAAGAACTACATGTTGCCGACAAGAACGCTGTAGCAAACCTGCACCATTAAAGCTATACAAGCCAGTGTTGTCGTTGTTGTCGGTGGCACTCAGTCAACAAACGTCATTACTCAATTCACGTGGCACGCTACATTGCCAAACTACAGCCATCCCATTTTGCAAACTACATTGCCAAACCTAAGGCTCTACGGGGCAATTGACTGGGAAAAAGACGAGTCTTTGGACGAGCCAATACGTGTAAAAACACACATAAGCCCTCAGGTACGAAATTATCAAAATGCTTGTGTGAAAGTGAACAGAGGAAAAAAGTTGAACCCACCGTGTTTAGGGACAATATAGTAATTTTATTTGTCTCTTTTCTTTAAACGCGGCTTTGTTTTTTTTTTTCTTCCCTGCAACCATTTATGTCAAGGTTCCGTATCGAATGCATCTCGCCAACCCATGCTTTGCCTTTGACAGCAAACAGTGCAGCGTTTCGCCAACCCATGCTTTGCCTTTGAGCCAACTCATGCTTTGCCTTTGACAGCAAATAGTGCAACGTTTCGCCAACCCATGCTTTGCCTTTGACAGCAAATAGTGCAACGTTGCGTTATGTTTGGCAACATTAGTTACCAAACAACGCCCTCGCTGTTGTCTGTGGCACAAAGTCATCGAACACCACAGAGAAAATAACTCCAATTCACATGGCACGAATTTGCATCGTCGTTATAAGTTTTTTCCTTTTTTTTTTTTTTTTGTAAGAGTTGTTATCAGTTTTTTGTTCGTGTATCTTTTGTTCTTTGTTTTTCTAGGAAAGTTAATTCAAAAATAAAAATAAAAAATAAAAGAGAAAAAAAATTGGTTGAGAAAAAAAAAAAGAAAAAAAAGTCGAAGTTGTCTAGCTATATTTGGCCAAGTAGCTAATCTTTTTGACCTTATTGGTCTTGTTTGATGACTCAAGTTTATTATGGCCTCACGGTTGACCAATTTTCAACCCAAATTATAGTTGGCCTTGCACCACTGCCAACTGCCACCGACTCCAATTTTCTTTTCATGCTGATTTTTCTAGTTAATAGACCATTACAACATGCTTTTTGATCGGAGAGAGGAAGGCTCTGTCTTCTCTTTAGAATTTTTTTTTTCTTTTTTTTTTTCTCCAAGTAACACTATAAAAAAAAGGGGGGGAAAACTTCACTTTGGCCATATGAACTTTCACTCAATTTTACAAACCTCCCTGAACTTCCAAATCTCTCATTTTGGATCCCTGAACTTTCAATTACTCTCAATGTGGACCCCTCCGTCAGATTTTAAACGTTACATGACGTTTATACCCCTAACTTTTGTATAAAATTTCAACTTCCAAAACGTTTTTTTATTTTTTTAAAAAAATGAAAATCAAGGACATTTTGGTCTTTTTTTGTATTTTTAACTGCTAAAATTAACAAAAAGGTTCTAATTAAGAGTAATTGAAAGTTCGGGTGTCCAAAATGAGAGATTTAGAAGTTCAAGGGGGATTTGTAAAATCGGATGGAAGTTCAGGAGGCCAAAGTGAAGTTTCCCAAAAAAAAAAAAGAAATCATAGAGGAGGCGTTCTTCCCTCCTCCCCCGGTAGCAGTGGCCAGTGTCTTCGCTGTAGTATCTTTTGGCTCCCGTTTCTGGTGGTTTTGGTTTAGATATAGTTTATAGATCTAGATCTTGATCTAGGTTTTCAAACTCAGATTTACTCGTCTTCACCAGCCAAGGCGTGTCTTTTCAGAATGTCTACGATGTCGCGCTCCTCCACTGCTGCTGTGTTTGGGGTTTTTATTGTTTTTTAGTTTTTAGCTTTGATTTTTTTAGTTTTTTTCGTCTTGGCCTTTGGGTCGATGACATGAGTTCTCTCCTGGCCTTTTGGGTCGAGGAGGAGTAGATTGGTGTGGAAGATTATCTCTCACGGCCGAAATAGGTGCAAACTATGTCCTAGATCAAGTTTGCTCATAGCAGATATGCTGCAGATGTGATTCATAACTGCATTTGTTAGCGGAAGCATAAGGCATAGATAATACTTGATTGTAAAAAATTTTGATTGAATCCATGACTTTGTAACTTCATAGCATCTGGCTATGTTTTATCAGAGGTTACGCTCTGTAATGTAAGAGCTTTGTGCTATGTATTGTAAGACCTTTATACTCTTCATATCTTATCATTGAAATTTAATATTTCCGTTTTTTTTTTTAAAAAAAAAAGAGACCATTACTACAAGAATAATCCTACATTTACTCTTACTTTTTTTATATAATTTTTCAATACCTATAGGTGTGGAAAAATTATGTAAAGAAGTGAGAGTAAGTGTAGCATTATTCAACTAGTATGCAAGACTTCTCACACCATTTATTTTGCTAAATGTAGGCTTAGGGCACCCTATAACAATAAATAAATTAAGAAAAAAAAAAAACTTATTCCAAGCTTTTTTTTAACGAACTATGATCCTCTTCAGTTTTTTAAGCACGAATTAAATGCGAAGAAAACTTTCTTAACCTTTAATTCTTGACATCTCGTTTGGGTCAGGGTACCCAATGTCGGAAAAAAAAAAGAAGAAAAAAAAAACTTTCGAGCGTTTTTTATTCGTAGGAAGCGTAAATTAAATGCCAATAAAACTTTCTTGACCTTTAATTCTTGGTGTCTCGTTTGGGTTGGGATACTCGAATGTCGGGAAAAAAAGAAGAAGCACCTTTTAAGCCTTTTTTTAACGACAAAAAGTACAAAATAAATGCCAATAAGACTTTCTTGACGTTTAATTCGTGGTGTCTTGTTTGGGTCGAGAAGAATAGAGGGGTAAAATTGTCATTTTAATTATTTGGACAATTTTTCCTTTTAAAATACACTAACTAGATACCTTCCATTTCATCTCCATTTCAAATGAAATGGCACTACAAAAAAACTATCAATTTCTGATATGGCTATAGTACACGAATTTTTGCCACGTCACTAATTACTGTCAGTAAATATTTTTCTGACGTGGCAAAGTTGGCATGTCAGTAATTAGTGACCTGCCAATATCCACACGTCAATAAATTCTGACCTGTTAGACATTGCCACGTCAATAAATTTTTTAGGATTTTAAAACTTTGAAAATTATATATTTTACTGACGTGTTAAATTTTCACACTTCAATAAATATTGACGTGTAAAATTACCACGTCAGAAATTTTTGACGTGGCAATTTTACACATCAAAAATTACTGACGTGTTTAATTGCCACGTCAATAATTTTTGACGTGATAGTTTAATACGTCAGTAATTAGTGACGTGTTTAATTGCCACGTCAATAATTTCTAACGTGGTAGTTTAACATGTCAGTAATTTTTGACGTGTAAAATTGGCACGTCAGAAATTTGCTGACATGGTAATTTTACACGTCAATAAAAATTTTCACCAGGCCAAAATTTCCTAACCTTGCAATTTCACAGGTCAAGATTTCTTGATGTGTGAAATTGCCACGTCAGCAAATTATTGACCTGTCAATTTCACACGTAAATATTTTATGACGTGTGAAATTTCACAGGTCAATAAAGAATGAGAGGTGAATAATTTTATTTAATAATTAATTAAATTTTATACAAACAATATGGTAATTCATAATTTATGAATTTAAGTTAAATTTTGTGCAAACTAATTAATTAATTAATTAATTAGGTATATATATGTATATATATACCAATTGGAATTGGCATGCAGTGTACATACGTATATCATGTATAACTATATAACTATATTATATATAGTTAGAAAAGTTCGGACTTTTTTTTGAGCATATTTTATACACCAAGAAAACTTTCTGGCATTGGAATTTAACACTAGACTTTTCTGGCGTGTCACATAATTAATTTGAGAAATACAAGTTAATTTCGTTCTTCATTCCCATTTTCTTTACCTGCATTATCAACTCTGAAATCTCAATGTAGACCCAACAAAGTTTCTGAATTGTTGTTCAAAAAAATGAATCCACACAGCCTAAGCCAGTCAAATCCCCATATTGAAGAAATACAAATTTCTAAACAAAGTTATCTTAACTAAAGATGTTCCACACTCTTAAAAACACTAAATATAGTTTCATTTATTTATATATGGGTTAACATGCTTAAAAATAATATTTCTTAATTAGTTTTAATTTCCATGTAACCTATATAACCTACTCTCAAAGAAGTATTTTAGTCTATACTTTGTGAGTTGGTCACCATCTAAGTTCTTATTATGTACAGACAACTACATAATATTGTCTCAAAAAGTAATGATAGACATCACCTTTCTCGTCATTCAAAATTGATATAACTTTTAAAATTATTATTGAATTTGTGATAGATTATTTTTAAATGTTGATCCAATAATAATTTTAAAAGCCACATCAATTTTGAGTAGACATAAAGATAACTCCACAAGGAAAAACTCAATGCTCACACCACACACTTAAAAAAGTGCTCAAGAAGCAATCACCAAATGAAAAGCTATAAAAAATGAAAAATGTTAAGCTAACACTCAAAAAGTCCGTTTGAATAAAAAAGTATCCGTTTGGTAAAAAAAATTGAAAACACTTTTAAGGGTCCAAAAAGCCTAAAAATAACCAAAACGCACTTTTAACAAAAGCTTAAAAATGAATAAACTACTGAGCAAGACTTTTCACACCATTTATTTTGCTAAAAGTAGGCCTAGGCCCACACTATAAAAACAAAAAGAAAACGCACCAATGGTAGGAAACACGCCGGAGACATTGCCTCAATTAAAATTTTGGGAGGACATTATCAATGGGGTGGTAGTTTGAAGAGGTATATAAACTTTCCCCCCAAAAAACCAAGAAAAGATAGAAAAGTTTTTAGAGTATCACAAAAATTTTAAGTCCACAAGATACTCGTATGCCGATATTAAAAATGATTATGAATTAATTTATTGAGAAGTTAGGCCAAGGAGTTTATGGAACGGTATTTAAAAGAAAATAATTTCAATAAAATTCATGTTGGAATGAAGATCCTAAGCGCTACAAGGGAAATAGTAAGAATTCATAAATGAAGTGTGAATAATGGGTAGGATCCACCATGTTAATGTGTGTTAGGTCTTAGATATTGGCCCATTTCGGAAATCAAACAAGGGTTATAAATTTTTTTATCGCCTAAATGTTTTGGTGTAAAAAGTTAGGCTTAGAATTAAAGTTTTTAAACTATTGTCAGAAACACTGTCAGATATCGTCCTCACATGGTGTGTGATAATAGAACTTCTGCCTACCCTAGAAGATTGTCAGAAAAACATCTCGACGCTGCTTGCAAAAGGAAAATTTTAGAGCCTACCTGATTGCATCCTTAAAAGGTCCGTCAGAAGAATGTCATAACACTACTCGTGGAAGATGAATTCTAGAGCCCACCCGAGACTGCTGTCAGCAGATTGTCCTGACGTTGCTCTATTTTTACGGGTTTTTATGAAGAAATTATAGGGGCATCTTGACGCTGCTTGTAAAAGGAGATTTTCAGAGCCTAGCTGAGAGCACTTTTAGAACTAGCATCAGAAAAATGTCATGACGCTACTCGTGGAAGATTAATTATAGAGCCTACCCGCCGAGAGACTCGTTAGCAAGCTATCCTGATACCTCTCTATTTTAATGGTTTTTTATGAAGAAATCCTAAAGGTGTCCTGACAGTGCATTTACACATCCTGACACTGAACGATTTTCTACACAATGTCGAAGCATTTTTCACACAAAAGCATTAGGGTTTTCTATCATTTATCTTTATACGGATGATGATAGTCTACTATAGACCAAGTCTAAGCCCCCAGAACGTTTTGTAATGTTGTTTAGCTTCACCTTTGTTGTGTGCTAGGAGAGCTATTGTTGAAAGCTTTTGTTGCTTTATCTCTCTTGGAATTTTGTTTCAAACCACAAACCTTTATCATATCTTTCAACCATTGAAGTGTACCAGTGGGTTGGTAAGGAACTTAGGTATAGATTTGGCCAGTGAGGAGCTGAGGCAAAAAGGTAAGCAAAGAGTTTGTTTGTGCATAGAAGTCTTAATAGACTACAAGAGTTGTATGTTTTACTATGCATGTAGTTTGAATTTTTTATAGTGCTTGATTTTTTGGGTTTAACTGCCTTTGAGTGGTTTTACTATTGAGGGGTTCAAAGCTTTTTCATTTCGTCATCCAAAATATGGTGTTGATTGTTTGGGTGATTATAGGTATCCTTGTAGTTTTTCTTTCACTACAACATTTTATTTTATCGTATTTCATTATTGCTTGTGTGGTGCGTTGGGGTTTGAATATGATCCCTTCAATTATTATCAGAGCAACTAACATTTTGAGTGTGTTTTTGACCCTTGTTGCCAAGGCACAATCTCAATATTTGATGGGAATAATTGCCCATATTGAAGATGCGTATGAGGGCTTTTTTTTAAGTCCTTGGATAAGAATGTGTGGGCTTTTGTTGTGATGGGATGGAAACATTCAACAAAGGCCAAGGCTGAATGGTGTTCCAAGGAATTATTATTTTTAATCTTTTTTCTTATATTTATAATTTAATAATTTTATTAAAAGTGTCATCTTCTGATTGATTATGACAATGGAATTTATATTAGTTTTAACCAAAGCGATTTGATAAAAGTTCAGCTAGCTGCCAACAATGATAACTCATTAGCAAACAAAATTCACCAGAAAATTCTCTTATTATGATGACAAGTCATCTCTGATCTCGAGCAACTGCAACTTCTTAAATAAAGAGGCTCAAAAGAATGGGCAAGGCTTAGGTGCGGTAGTTCAAAACTACCGCACCATGCTGTGGTCCAAAACTGCACCGTTTGGTGCAGTTTTGGGCAATAAACAAATAGTTCTTTTAAAGAAAAAGAAAAAGAAAAAGAAAAATATTTAAAAACTAAAAGTATTAAAAAATTAGAAGAAAAAAAAAAAATGAAAGGGGTGGAGCCACCCCTTGGCCAAAATGGGGTGGCCGGACCACCCCATTTTGGCCCCATTTTGGCCAAGGGGGTGGATTTCCATTATCCTCCTCCAACTTTCTCACATAATCATGATCAACTGATGTTTTTATTTTTAATTCTTTCTAGTTTTTAGTTTTTTTTTTTTTAACTTTTTTAATTGTTTTAATATTTTTAATTATTAGTTTTTTATATTTTTTTAATTCTTATATAATTGTTTGTTATATTTTTAAAAAAAACCTATTTTTCCCAGCCCAAAATTGCACCGTTTGGTTCAGTTTTGAATTTTTCCTTCTCAAAACTGCATCAAACGGTGCATTTTTGGACTACTGCATGGTGCAGTAGTTTTGCACTACCGCACCTAAGCCGAATCCAGAAAAGAATGATACAAATTCAGGAAAAAAAAAATTAAAATATTCATGAGGCAATGAATTCGAACCATAAAAATGTTCTAGACATCAGTTTCTCATTACATTGTGTCCTTTCAATCACCAACTCAGAAACCGTGTCTTCCATTGTTGAATTTCAAAAGTCTTCCTTCTCCTGAGAAACACCAAAAGGGCTTTCTCTATTAGTTTTGTAGCATCCACTGCATTATTTCCTTCCGGAGACCTCCCTCCAACCAACCTCTTGTAGAATTTGATTTCAACATTTCAGGGCTAGAGAAGTGCCTAAACTGGGTCATACTCCCAGCAGGCTTTGGTGGCTGCATCATCATCGAAATGGTTGGAAAAGGATTAGGCCAAATATTTCTGGACGAGGTAAACGGATGCCTAGCAGAATCCTGATTTCTAGATCTTTGAGTTTCCCAAGGAGGTTTCAGATTGGAGGAGTTGCTTTTCTGCTTTGTCATCTGATATTTCCAGAAAATCTCGTGTTTGATTCATTGTTTTTAAAAAGCCAGTTTTAACTTTATTTGAAAAGCCAGAGAAGTTACAAACTACCTTATAATTCCCTTCACTTTCAACATATGCTCTGATACATATCTAGACATGAAATTTTGATCTACCATCCGATTGAGCAAATTTATTCCTTGAATCATCATCAAGTTTTCAACATATTCCTTGAATCATCAACAAATTTATTCAACACACACACAAGCATTAAAGTAGCGTAACCCAAGAAAGCATTTGTTGCCCAAGGGACAACAATTCTAACTCCACCCTAGCTGAAAAAAAATGCACTTAAGAGTAAACCAATTAAGATGGTACCTAACCACTCTAAATAGTATCCAAATGCAAATCTATTGCCTTTCTTGGGTACCCCCAATTGCATGAACTAAGTTCTCATCAAAGTCCAAGTAACCTCATTCTTTCTTAGGTGTTTTCTCAAACATCTTATATGCTAAAATTTAGTCCTCAAGAGGTAGCTCAATCGGCTAGATCACGCCTAATGAAGAGGAGGTCACTAGTTCGAATCTCCCTCCCTCTTTTGTGCGGACATGTCAAAAAAAAAAAAAAAATTCTAAAATTTAAGGATTTTCACAAGCATATTAATCAATAATCAATGCACACCCAACACATACATCAAATCCAAAGCTTTCTAGGGCGACTTCAAACATTTATTTAATCATTGTTTAAACATTCTATACTTCCAAAGCTTTGAAAACACAGCTGCTTGATTAACTCGTTCTCTTCCATGCTTAAAACATAAACTTAGGAATTGTGATATGCCAAATTTACAAAGCAGGGGATGACTAATGGAGAACGAAGAATAGCACCAAACCTTCTCAAACTGAAACAAAATTCATTGGTTAAATATGAGAAGATAGACTTCAAAGAAAAGAAATGATGTAATAAGGCAAGTTATCATAAATCAAAGGAGCTGCTCTTATGTACTACACATAAACATCAAGCATCTTTGTGCTATCAAATATAGATGAGAACACTAATTGCCCCATTTAATGGGAATGTAACCGAGGAGACTCATATAAATTAATTTGCATTTAAAACTGAGTTGTTTGACTTGATTCTTCTGATTGAATTGATGAGCAAGTTTGATTTGAATCCACTCGAGCATCCCTCATGGGGCTCTCTATTGATGATAAGAAAGGTTTGGAAGGCATTTGTAAGCTTTCAACTTCTCCTTCAAGCATTTCTATGACTCTGTTCATTGAAGGGCGATTCAGTAGGCTTCATCTGTATACACCATAAGGCAACCATGATCATCTTCTTGGCTATTTTCTTTTCCTCTTCGGTAACATCTTCCATTTCTATGTCTTTTCCATCATGCAATTGGTTATAAACCCAAGTAGGAAAATAAATTTGGCTTGAATGGTCTGCAAGTGCATTTAAATTCCTTCTTCTACCCGCCATTTCCATCAATAACATTCCAAAACTATAAACATCAGCTCTGTATGAAATGCCTCCAATGTTTTTGTAGAACAACTCAGGAGCCATGTATCCTAACGTCCCTCTTGCAGCAGTCAAAGAGACAATGCTATCATCTACTGAATATAGCTTTGCCAAGCCAAAGTCAGACACCTTGGGAGCCAAATTCTCATCAAGAAGAATGTTGTGAGGCTTGATATCAAAGTGTAAAATTTGCATGGCACATCCTTGATGTAGATATTGAATTCCACGAGCCACTCCTAGAGCTATATCATACATTTTGTCGTAGCTTAGGAAGGTACTTACTTCTGAGGAAAATATGTATTTATTCAAAGAGCCATTAGGCATAAACTCATATACTAGAGCTCGCTTTGATCCTTCAACACAAAAACCAATGAGTTGAACTATATTAACATGGTGAATCCTTCCGATGGTTGCAACTTCATTGATAAAATCTTGTCCATTAGCTTCAGACTTACTCAACATCTTTATAGCTACGAGTCGGCCACTTCGAAGTGTTCCTTTAAATACAGTGCCATAGCCTCCTTCGCCTAATTTGTCCTTGAAATTTTTGGTCATCTTCTTAATTTCGTAGTAAGAGTACCTTATTGGCATGAGGTTATTGTGGCTTTGCAAGAATTCTTCAACAGCATTGTACATAGATAAATGCCTTCTACGCCATTTATATATCAAAAACGCAATCACACACGGAGTCAACAATACAGCTTTTGCTGCAAGGTATGGTCCTATGAAAGAACATCGTCAAAATAAATTATAAGAACAAACATGTAGATGACCTATTGTCAGCATCTTATTTATTACAGCTCAACCCACTGCCTTCCTAAATCCTAGTAATTAATCACAATTTTTTTTTTTTTTTTTTCATGTGAATAATATTTACATCTTGCCTGCATTTCAAAATATTTCATGCTTCACAGTGGAATGAATTATCTACTAATTAAAAAGGAAAAAAATAAAAGAAGATCGATCAGATGAGCGATATAAGGTTCTTACCGCCATAGATTGTCATGATTATCAGTAGTTTTTTGAAATAGTCTGCAAGAAATAAGAAAAATATAAATTACTTAATTAATCAAGAAAGTGACTCAAATAATTTGAAAATTTTAGGGTCTAATAAAATTCCATAAACAACTTTCCCGTTGGCCATGCTTAAAGAATAAATATAAATAACTTTATAAACTTCTAGACTTCACATGTTTGGGATTTAAGTTGGGTTGAGCGCTATTCCATTCCTTCCCAATGTGTGATTGAGATGCATAATTTGCCAATGGAGGCTTGTAACTGAGGTTTTAGTTGGGGTGTAGTAGATTTTTTTTTTTTAAGAGAAGATTATAATAGAATTGATGAGCAGACATGTATGTATAGAATACTAACTCGTTGTTATCCAGGAAATAATGGGGTCAAGGAAATTAAGGAAAATTTTAAATCAAGAGAGAAAGCTAATTTCTTAAGAAATTGGATATTTTTCCTTTCATTTTCCTATTTGTATCTAATACCTAAACAAAGCCTAAAAGTTTGAGATCAACCATTGCATGCCTAAGCACATGGTCACTCCTCTGTTTGTC
Organism: Corylus avellana; assembly: GCF_901000735.1. Classification (NCBI taxonomy): domain Eukaryota; kingdom Viridiplantae; phylum Streptophyta; class Magnoliopsida; order Fagales; family Betulaceae; genus Corylus; species Corylus avellana. The sequence continues at coordinate 12,188,078 of NC_081543.1, read as the reverse complement.
TCATCATCTGCCATCACTCTATATTATCCTTCTAACAAATTGTTGGGTGCTCTCCCATGTGAGAAGTACAACCAAATGGGTAGCAAACTAAATTGCTTTCTGTGGTTAAGAGAAAAATAAATGAAATGTAGGAACTGGTTGATGTTGACTGTTAGTTTTTCTCTCCAATTACTTGGTTGCTCTCTTAAAGTATTGATTAAATGATTAAATTTACATATTCCTATGAGCTTAAGCTTTTAAGACAAGTGGTGATATAACATAGTATTAGAGCTGGAGGTTCTGACTTCAAACCTTAACTCCGTCAATTTACTCTTTCATTTAAATTAAATATTTTATGTGTAACTCGCCTATTAAAAGGAAGTTTGAACCCACGAATGTTAAAATATTGATTAAATGATTAAATTTACCTATTATTATCAGTGACATAGGTCCAGTGATTTTTCCTTTCATTGGATGGTTTTCCATGTGCAAATCTTGTTTTTCTTGCTTGTGGGTGGTTTGATTTATTTATATACATTGTTGGTGAGTTGTTTTGTTGCTATTTTGACTATTTAATTTACACATAGATGAGTAATAAATTTCTGCTGGGTATGTCTTTGATTGGCATTTACACCACCACCCTCACACACAAGTTTTCGAGACAGAAACCTTACCATGGTATGGCCCATCTCCTATGGAAAGCCAATCTCCTATGGAAACCCAATCTGATAGGTTAATCCACCATAATTTGTCTTCTGCTTTGGCAAAGAAAGAATAACATCATTATTTGAAAACTTGGAACTAAAAATCTGCATTTTTATTTTAGTTGGAAATATAATTACAATGGATAACTAATTGTCTTTTTCTTGTAAATGCCAGTAATATTCATTTTGTTTGCAGGTTGAAATTATTTTCATGCTTCACAGTCTAAGAATTGATCTGCTAAAAGAAAACAAATGAGAGATACAGGATCTTACGGATGAACCGCGGTACCGGTATTTTGCTAACAGCACCAATAACTATAAAAAAAAGATAAATTTTAATAATTAATTGAAAAAGTGAATCAAATAATTTCAAAAGTCTTGGGCCATGCTTAACAAGATCCTTCAAACAATTTTTTGAAATAGAAACCTCACCTTTTCCAAATATCGATTTATCGGATGAATCTGCTCCACAGAGAAAGAATAACATCAACATTAGCAAGCTTGAAAAAAAAAAAAAAAAAAAAAAAACTTGAAGTCATTATGTAAACTAAAAGATATAAGCTGACCATTATGTATGTGATCGTCATAACCCAGTACGCAATATCACATTGTTATGGTACAGGGGACCGAGGTCTGGTGCAATTCCTACGATATTACACCGTGCAATAAATTATATTTGGATGGTCTATTTTCAAATAAATGCTCCAACAAACAAGAAATTTAAGATTTAAGATTTTTTTTAAAAAAAAATGATGGTTCAGCCCATGTGGGGGAGGTCGCCATCACCCTAGTAGCTAAAAGGGTCCTTCTCCGGTGGCCGAATCACTAGTGAAAAGTTTGGCCACCAAACATCCCAAATAATACGACACTTTTTCTATTTCAGCTTCGACGTCATGATTTGGAGCGTTCATTTAAAATGAACGGTCATGACTCATGCAATACCTATGTATTGTATGGGATCTCAATCAACTAAGATGTTTTGTCTCAGAAGACATTATAAGTTCAATAATGGTTGGGATAATGTTGTTGATCAAATATGGCATATATAAGAGAGGAAAGAAACGTGCACAAGGAAAATAATGGTGAAAATATAAGATATTTCACTACTCTTTATACTAGATTTTCGAATCAGTATTTTTAGTAGCCACTTAAAACACAACACGATACATCAATTAAAATATGGCACATTTGCTTGTGTGAAACTGAAAAATGTGTTTCTTTGTCAGATTCTGTACGCACCAAGTTTTAGACGTAGACGTCCCATATTGCTTGGGTATAGAAAAAATGATGTGTTTATATAAAATATACTCTCTTTAAATGGTATGAGACATTTTGAGAGTAAACTCAATAATAAAAACTGTGCGAACTTGATCCAAAGCGGACAATATCATACCACTTGAATCAGGAGTGTTATATAGGCTATCAAAGCCATAGCCCAGCCTGAAATGGGGGAGCGTGCACAAGCCCATGAGGGTTACCAGCGAGGACGCTGGTTCTAAGAGGGAGTGATTGTAACGTCTCACATTGTCTAGACATAAAAAATATGACATATTTATATGAAATATACTCTATTTAAATGATATAAAGCTTTTTTAAAGTAAATTCAATAATAAAAACCGTGGCCCAAAGCAGAGCGAACAACATCATACCATTTGGATGAGGGGTGTGACATAGATCATAACTCCGATCGCACTGAACGCGGAAATTCCCGTCATCGAGGTAGCAAAAGTCATCTCCAGTGAAGTTATCACACAAAACTTGGACCCATGAAAGCCGAAAACCATAGGCCACTTGATGGTAAAGGTCTGAACAGTTAGTTGGGTACGCTAGTCCTCGCCACGCTGTCGGAAACATTTTCTCTATTTGGCAAGAGTCCCCCAAATCCCTTAGAGATACAGGGTAGGAAAATAAAACATATCGATAGCTCTTGGAATGGAATAGAGAAGAGTTGGAAGAATTCACTCCATTACTCAAGCAACAAGGCGTGTCCAAATACTGTTCAGAAATCATTGGCTTTTCGCACTTCACCCAAACCACACCCAGTGCTGCCATAGTCGAATCGTACAAAAGATCCCCTACCCGTCTCTGCTGGTCCCGACAACTATTACAACGGACATATATGTTATCTGGATAAGATAGGGTATATGGATCCCCTGAACTGAAATTGTAGTTGTTTAGTAAATAGCGAGGGATGGAGGAGAAATTGTACTTCTGAATACCTGGGTCTACAACTCGAATTGTGTAGTCACCGTAATTGATTTTCTGTACGTAGTATTTTCCAGCATATAAGTATAACACTGTTTGGTTATTCTCACAAGACAGATTATACCTTTGATCTCCGCCGCACATTGGTGGATTGCCTTCCAACCGAAACGGATAGTGTATGTTGTGGATATTGCCGCAGGAAGAATGACATGAATGATGATGACTATCGTTGGCACTGCAAGCTTCATGGACAAGGACAAGAACAACAATTAGGACCATGAGCCCAGCAGGGAAGAGCATTCCTCTTGCCATGGAGGGAGAGAGAGAGAGAGAGAGAGGGGCTGGTTTGAAAAAGATTTCCTGTAAGCCAGCTTTAGAAAATTTGTGTCCTGTGCGATTACAGTGGGAGTGGGAGGGAAAGAAATAATTGCCCTTCTGAATAAAGAAATAATTGCAGCCATACTTTTTTACTTTAGCAATTCTTTGAGTGGTCACTGTAGCTGATGGGAAGAGCTAGGCCAGTCTTCACGTGAAGATGCTGGCTTTTCTGTCTTTTCTTTCCAAAAACAGAACGCCAACGTCCATTTTTCTGGCTTTTTATTTATTTATTTTTTCTTTTCTTTTCTGCACTGCACGAGAGCTGCTGCATCGTTTGGCAACGGCCAACAGCCGCTAATTACTCATAAAAAATAAAAAAAATAAAAAAAAATAAAAAAAAAAAACCTCTGCACACAACATGAAAACTGGCGATACTGTACTAAGCTTCTCTTTTTCCATCAGCTACAGTAACCGTCCAAAAAACCTCCTTTATTTCGGTTGTCCCCAGAGTTAAATTGATGAGCTTGAATTCCGCCTCTTGAAACAGCGACCATTAATTCAATTTTTTTTTTCCTCTTGTGTAGATATATTAAAAAAATAATAATAAATAAAACCAAACCACAGCTGAATTTATTGAAAGACATTTAGGCCTTGTTTGGGAAGTAAGATTTTCCAACTCAATCTCAAATTTTTTCTAAATTCAAGTTTGGCAATTTTTTAAACTCAATTGAGTCAATTCAACTCAACTCAAAAAATTTCAACTTAACTCAACAATTTTCAACCCAATTAATAAAAATTATAAATAAAGATTGAAAAAATAAATAAAATAAATAAATTTAGGGTAGCCGAAACACCCTAGGTGGTGGCTGGGCCATCCCAAGCCCAACTGGGGTGGTCCGACCACCCCTTAATATTTTATTATTTTTTAAAACTTCTTATTATTATTATTATTATTTTATTTAAATTTAAAATATATGTAATATTTTATTATTATTTCTATCAATGGGACATATGTTTCATTTATGACCTTAGAGAGATCCTAATTATTAATTGGATATTCTCTAATCCAAAATGGATAGAAGAAAATCCTTTACCGTGTTTGACCCACATTCCTTCGTGGGCCATAGGTCGAATAATGAAGGTTGTTGATAGAGGACAATTTTCAATCATATTTGCTTTATCAAAAGGGACATATATAGCGATTCTGACATCATATGGAGACATAATTAATGGCGTTGGAAAGCTCATTTAGAGGGTTACAAAGTCATATATCATTAAGTTTTCCTAATTCAAATGTTTACTAAGTTAAAATAGACCGTAAAAAGAAAATTGAAAAGCCGTACAAAATTGCTCGTATGTTGTTTATGTTTGAACAAGCTTTAAAACAAGTTGACAAAATAGCTCGTTCAATAACTCATATGAAGTTGGGTTCGAATGAGTTATTCATAGATGCACTCGTTTAAAGTTGGATTAGAACGAGCTGCTGTGTGAATTGACAATTCATGTAAGAATACGAGGAAACCATAGTTAGGTTCGAAAGAGCCTCTTACAAGTTCAGACAAGCTCCAATAAATTTTTGTAAACAAACTTTTATTTGAGCGTTTTCTTAGGTTCATGAGTCTAGGTAGTATAAATATATGTAATGGCTATCTATAGCCTTAATTTATTATGTTATTTTGACCAGTGATCAATGAAAAACACTTTTAAGAGTGGTTTTCTTTTCTATCCACATTAAATCCTTGATTGAGTATTAGTTTTAAGAAGAGTTGTGATTCTTATCTTGTTTGTCTTGGCAAACTAATCACTACACCCTGCATTAATTGATATCAAAGTCAAGTTGCACTACATCAATTATTTAATTGTTGATGGAGATCTTGTGGGCTAAACAACAACAAAATTCGTCCAAAGCGCGTTAACTAGCAGAGCAGGAACGTTAGTTATTACTACTCTTAACTATTGGCAAATATATCAAGGATTAAATTAAGGGTGAATTAAATTAAGCTGGAAGAGAAATGATAGGATTATAAAATATTTTACAAAATAATTTTATTGTCCTATTATAATTGAAAACGAGATAAATTTATATTTTAAAAAATTTAATCATATTTTTTAAAAAAAAAAAAAAAAATTAGAAGCCTAACAATTTTTCAGCTGAAAAGGCTAAAAAAAAAAAAATTGCTAAATAGAAAATCTCTTTTTAAACCATGAGATGGTAGAATTTGTAAATGGGTTAAAGTAATTCCAAAAATATTTATGTATAATATTTATCTCACAAAAGAAAAGGTAATTGTGAAGTGGGAGAGTATTGTTCTCAAAGTTAGAATTGTCAGAGTCGTTCATTTATGAGGACCTCAAAGAGAAGTTGTGGCATTTAAAACTCTCTGCATCCAATTCCCAATGCTCCAACTACCTCGCATTTACTCCGATCGACGGATGGATGGGACAGATTAACAAAAAAAAAAAAATTCAGTAATTCTCCCACTATTGCTGGATCCAATCCATCATTTCTTCTCAAATTGCATTTTAGACCCTTGATATTTGACAAAATTGCATGTCCGGGTGTGTCGGTGATCCAGCAGAGATTCTGTCCTTTCCACTGCTCCATGAATCAGACTTTTGTGGTGGAAATGTTAGAAGGACTACTGCTATCGCTAAGTCATCAGAGGATCATTTACAAAAAGCAGATTTTCACATGGCTTTGTTCTCTTCTGGCAGGTAAAGAAAAAACGACTATTATTTTTTTTTTTTTTGGGGACAAGGTCACATGATTTTGATGTAATAAGGACGAAATTGTGTTTGGTTTTTTCCTTTGCTAGCTGGATACTTTTTTCTGCTTTCCTTTTCTCTTTTTCTATTGACAGACCTATTCCTCCCCATTATTGATGGCCATGTTATACTCAACTGACTTCTTTTTGTCCTGTTGTGCGTAGAGGCCAGAGGGGGGACCACAGGAAGACGACACAAATCTCAGCCCCAATTGTCTCATTTATGAGCTTCACATGCATGCTTACGTGTTCTCTCTCTCTCTCACGAATCACGATAAATTGGGTGGTCGTTTCTGAGCCACCACCAATGCAGGCGCAGAGCACATCCGTCCCATCCATCCGTCCATCCGTCGATCGGAGTAAATGTGAGGTAGTTGGAGCATTGGGAATTGGATGTGGAGAGTTTTAAATGCCACAACTTCCCTTTGAACTCCTCATAAATAAATGACTCTGACAATTCTAACTTTGAGAACAACACTCTCCCACTTCACAATTACCTTTTCTTTTGTGGGATAAATATTATACATAAATATTTTTGGAATTACTTTAACCCATTTACAAATTCTACCATCTCATGGTTTAAAAAGAGATTTTCTATTTAGCAATTTTTTTTTTTTTTAGCCTTTTCAGCTGAAAAATTGTTAGGCTTCTAATTTATTATTATTTTTTTTAAATATGATTAAATTTTTTAAAATATAAATTTAACTCGTTTTCAATCATAATAGGACAATAAAATTATTTTGTAAAATATTTTATAATCCTATCATTTCTTTTCCAGCTTAATTTAATTCACCCTTAAATTAAATCTATGTAGCATAATTGACACTTTTAAAAACGGATTCTCTCCATAACGGCATTACTCGAAAGGTTGTATATATATAATAGGCGATATTAGTACTTTGGATCACAAAAGGGACTCATTTTAGGACCAGCTGGCATGTGTTAGTAAAGAAATTCTTTTAGGCCATGTAGCTCTGAATTCACTGGAGGGGTTCCACTTTTTATTTATTTATTTTTTATAATTTTATTTTATTTATTCAAATACAATACAGGAACGTGGGAGGGGGATACAAGAGGAGTTAAACTTATTGTTTCTAAACCAAAGCATGAGATATCAACATAAAATGATCTGCTTATTAGAAAGGGGAAAAAAAGTTCAATCTGCTTGCAAAGATTAGCATACTTATGTTAGTTAAAGTACGATCTTCTAATTGACATAGGAAAAAGGGTTGTTACAAAGTGAGATTTTCCTACTCTTATTTAAATGGAAAAGAGAATGAGATATCTCATGAAAATGCTTTGAAATACGAGACGAGAAGCAAGTAGCAACTACTTTGCCTAAAATGTATACTCTAAAATTTGCACATTATCATCATTTCAAAGCATTCCAACTTTAAAAAGAAGATAAATCTAAGCTAATATAAAAAATAATACTAGCAAAGTTCAAATTATTATTATTATTATTTTTTTTAAAATGCTCATACCCCCCACCACCCCCCACCCCTTTTTTTTTTTAATGCGGGGAAGAGGGGAGAGGGAAAAGTTACAAAAAAAATAAAATAAAATAAAGGCAACCGAGCCAACTCTATAATAGTTGAAAATATGTCAAATAATTAGAAAATATGTCAATTAATAATTAGGATCTCTCTTGAGAGATATCCTAAGGCCATAAATGAAACATATGTCACATTGATAGAAATAATAATAAAATATTCTATATATTTTAAATTTAATTAAAAAAATAATAATAAGAAGTTTACAAAAATAATAAAATATTAAGGGATGGTCGGACCACCCCAGTTGGGCTTGGGGTGGCCCAACCACCACCTGGGGTGTTTCGACTACCCTAAATTTATTTATTTATTTTTTCAATCTTTATTTATAATTTTTATTAATTTGGATGAAAATTTTTGAGTTAAGTTGAAATTTTTTGAGTTAAGTTGAATTGAGTTTAAAAAATTGCCAAACATGAATTTAGAAAAAATTTCAGTTTGAGTTGAAAAATCTTGCTTCCCAAACAAGGCCTTAGGTTATGTTTGGCAAGAAGCCAGACCGTAAACAAGACCCATGACCCAAAACTCAAAAAAGAAAATTTACATTTTTTTTTTTAAAATCGACTTTAATATTCTTATTTTTTACATCAAATCAATTATATTTTACCATATTCAAATAAAAAAATTATTACAAAACAAAATTTTTTCATTTTTTTATACAAAACATTCTTACTTTTTAACTCATATCAATCAAATTTGCTACCATATATTTCACCTCCAAAGTTCATTCCATTGCCAAACATAGCCTTGGGAAGCTGACTGTTCTTGGGTTCATACAGTCACCATTACTACATAAGTCCAAGTCCAAGAGAAGTTCATCCGAAATTTACTGGAGAAAGCCTAGCTATATATCTCTGAGAAGCATTCCAGAGTAGAGAGATTGGATATTTTGCTTAGAAATGGATTTCTCATACTTCTTGTTGTTTGTGGCTTTCATCATAGACCTTGGAGAATGCCAAAGTAATGGGTGTGCTGAATTGCCGTGTGGAGCTCATGGCCCAGTCATCCGATTCCCCTTCCGGGTTAACAGTCAGCCAGAGCACTGTGGGTATCCTGGGTTTCATCTCTCTTGCACTGATACAAACGATACAGTGGTTGAGCTGCCGAATTCAGTCAAGCTTTTTGTCAAACGGATTAACTACAAATATCAGGTACTTCAATTATATGATCCAGCTCATTGTATTCCAAAGCAGCTTAGGAGACTCAATTTATCTTCCTCGCCTTTCCAATTCGAAGTAGATTCCCCGTATTACAGCCTTTCAGACTTTGCCTTCTTCAATTGTTCCCCAAGAAAAGTAAAATTCGAGTTTATCCGTTGTCTTAGTAGCCCAAACCACCAGGTTTATGCCTTCAATGAAGGTAATGCCTTCAATGAAGGTTATGACTTAATGAAGTTACCCCTATCATCTTGTACAAAGATGTATACTCTTCCATCAATTCCAAAAACTACAGTACTCGGTGACGATGAGAAAAATCTTGAACTGCAATGGTCCAGACCAGTATGTGGACACTGTGAAGCAAAAGGCAAGAAATGCAGATTGAAGAAACATAGCACTGAATTAGAAACCGAATGCTTCCTCGAAGGTATTGTCTTCTCTCCAATTTCCACCTCTGTACTCAATTTCTTCATGTACAGTTTTCAAGCCAACGTGCATTCATTTCCACGCAAAAATAAAATAACTCGGGGAAAATCACTGCACAGTACCTTTAGCCCTCTTAGACGCCTACAACTTGACCTCAAGGGGTCTAAATTCAATATAACTAGGCTATTAGCAAGAAAATTTTAGCGAAAAATATTTATTTTTTTGGAAATATAGAATGAGAAGCTAATTATGTTAAATCTTTAACAGGTGCATTATCAAAGTTAGCGATCACTGGTGAGTTGTCTTGGCCATTCAAAATTCTTTTTTATTGAGGAGATGTAAACTATTGACTCACACATGTTTATTACGCAGGTATCACCTTAGGTTCATTACTATTACCACTAGCTATCTTTGCTCTCTACCGGTTATATACTTATGATAAAGTAGAAAAAGAACATCAAGCAAAGATCAACAAGTTTTTGGAAGACTACAGAAATTTCAAACCCACAAGATACTCCTATGTCGACATTAAAAGGATTACAAGTCAATTTTGTGAAAAGTTAGGTGAAGGAGCATATGGAATAGTATTCAAAGGAAAGCTTTCCCATGAAATTTACGTTGCAGTAAAGATCCTCAACACTTCTAAGGGAAATGGGGAAGAATTTATAAACGAAGTAAGAACAATGGGTACAATCCATCATGTGAATGTAGTTCGTTTGGTTGGCTTCTGTGCTGATGGATTTAGACGAGCTCTTGTTTATGAGTTCTTGCCAAATGATTCACTAGAGAAGTTCATATCTTCAACGGCCGCCAAGAACCCCATCCTTAATCTGGATAAGCTGCAAGATATTTCTCTTGGCGTAGCTAAAGGAATTGAATATCTTCATCAAGGATGTGACCAACGAATCCTCCATTTTGATATCAAACCTCACAATGTTTTGTTAGACCAAAACTTCAATCCAAAAATTTCTGATTTTGGTCTTGCCAAGTTGTGTGCAAAGGATCAAAGTGCAGTGTCCATGACCACGGCCAGGGGGACCATGGGTTACATTGCACCCGAAGTGTTCTCTAGAAATTTTGGGAATGTGTCTTCTAAAGCAGATGTTTATAGCTTTGGAATATTGTTACTTGAAATGGTCGGAGGGAGGAAAAATGTTGACATTACTGTTGAAAATAGTGGCCAAATCTATTTTCCAGAATGGATCTACAATGTCTTGGAACAAAAAGAAGATATACGAATCTTTGTTGAGGATGATGGAGACGCTAAAATTGCAAAGAAGCTTGCAACTGTAGGACTCTGGTGCATCCAATGGCACCCAATGGATCGTCCTTCCATAAAAGATGTTGTTAAAATGTTGGAAGGAGATGAAGATAAATTAATTATGCCTCCTAATCCCTTTGCTTCTGCTGGCCATGTAAAAAATAATGCAAATATACTAGTAGAACGTCAAAACCAGGAGTTAGAGGTCATCCCAGAATCAGAGTAATTGTTTGTATACATGGTGTATGTGATAATAATATTTTGCAATGATCTTGTACTCTTAAAACTTATTCATCTTGTCGATGTAAGGACTTCAAGTTTTTTTCTTTTATCAAACCTTAAAACATTTAAAAATAGATGTTGAAAAACTATAATCAATCATAAACCTAAATAAAAGATTAATTAATTTGAGGCGTAGGGTCACCACATAATCACGTTAAGAATTTCTATTACTTCTTACTTTTGTTTCATATAAATTGATATGTGAGAAATTTCATACAAATTAGCTTTTAAGACATGAATCTTTTGCATGTGATCATGTTTTTTTAGTAGTTTAAAAGAATTTGAAAAGTGGTATTTAATGATATATCATCATAGTTGACACATAATCATATTTAGTAGACTTTTTTATTATTATCGTACAACTATAATGATGTGACAGTGAATATCAACCATTAATTTTTATTTTTACAAGTGCCTTGTTGAGTTAAAGATTAATTTTTATTGCCACATTATTATAATTATTTGACAATCGTATGAAAGTGTACTAAATAGTATTAATCTAGTTAATATGTGTGCATTAATATCCTGATAATTGAGTACTTGACCTATATATGACCATGCGGTCAACACGTTTCCACTATGGTCTACATTATCTTAACCATCATTATTATTGATGCTGGGTCCTCCACTTCGATCGAGGACCTTTTTCTTCAACAAACTAAAAAGAAATAAAAATAAAAATAAAACCTTTTTTAGAGTCAAATTGGTAACAAAATTTTTGTCGGTCCAAATTATATGGTCTGCAAGAAATTAATTAGTCGTAGGCCCACCAAATTGCCGGAAATTTGTTTCACTTTATCTTTTCATAAACTTTTTAGGTCCCGTGGCATTAACTCATGTTGACACCAAGTCAATGGTCATCCATTAGGAACAGCGTGATGATGGAAAGGGGTACTTGTGGAGTTGTGAATATATTGAAAAGCCATTGGTAAATTATAATTTTCAAAGAAAATTCGTAGGGAAGAATGGTTTGTTTATTATCCACCACTTAAAAGGAAGGAGGAGGGCATCTTCGGTGCTGATTTTTCTACAACCGGGCCCATGAAAGGATCGATGATGGATGCTTTTAGTTAATAGGTGTGTGTGAATATCATGATAATTGATTACTTGACCGTGCGGTCAACACGTTTCCAGTATGGTCTACATTATATTAACCATCAATATATTATTGACATTTTTCTTTACAAAACTAGCAAAGCATACTTTTTACACCATTTATTTTGCTAAAAGTAGGCCTAGGCCCACACTATGAAAACAAAAAGAAACGCACCAATGGCACGAAACACGCTGGAGACATTGTCTTAATTCAAATTTTATGATGATATTATTAATTGAGTAGTAGTTTTAGGAAGTATGTGAACTTTTTCAAAATAACAAAAGCTAAAAAAAGATTGAAAAGTTTTTAGATGATAAATTTCAAAACAAATGTCTAAACAAAGTTATGTTATCTAAAGATGTTCAACACTCTTAAAAACACTACATATAGTTTCATTTATTTATATATTGGTTAACATGCTTTAAAATATTTCTTAAATGGTTTTAATTTCTATATAACCCTATAGCCTACCTTTTTAAAAATATATCATATTTCAATGGCGTAGAAATGAGACAACACTTCATGAAAACTCACGTTTAATAATTGAAGCTTATGGAATGTTCCTTAATTGAGGCTCATTACATGGACCAATTTCGTAATAATTTACTTACTAAATCTTAGACTTACGCAATTACTTTTTTTCACTTATGAAGCACTTCAGTATTTTGCAGATTAGCAAGTTGCCAGGATGTAGAATAAGAAATTCGCTGGGATGAAGATGCTGAGAGAATGACTCACACTATCAGGTTTGCTTAGATAGTTGTTAGTTATTATTATTATAGCAATGTTGTTTGGAAACTTTGAGTTTATAATGATGATACATAATTGATTAGTTGCCTCATATCACTTATTTTTGCTTTCCGCTATAGTATACTCTAATATTTAGTGTAACATGGTGTATTCAGCTAATCATCAGTTACTTAGTTTAATGAAACTGCAAAGTTGAGAAACAATTTTTTTTTATGGGTTAAATATCTTTCCAATATCTGTGGTTTGCACCAAAATCAAATAGCTACCTGAGTTTTTAAAAATGTTACAAATGGTACATGTGGTAAGCAAATAAACCTACTTGGTACTTCCATCAAGATTCTGTTAGGGTATTTAAAGGAGCACCACGTCACCCTTATACGTGGCATGGTACTTGTGGTTTCAAAGCGCCACGTGGCATGGTACCTAGGTTTTTGGGTGCTACATCATATTTTTTTTTTTTAAAAAAAGGAGAACGGGGGGTAGCTTCGGCCATCCCCAATTGGCGGTTGAACCACCCCCAACCGGCCCTTGGGGGCGAATCGTCCATCCCAAAGGGCCAAAGCCAATAAATTTTTTCTTTTTGACACTTCGGCCACCCTAGACCGCCGAAGCCACCCCTAACCTCCCAAAAGGGGTGGCCGGCCAGCCCATGTGTTTTAAATTTTTTTAAAACTATTTTATTAATTTATTATTATTTAGATTTTGATTTATTTTTTAAATATAAATAATTTTTTAATAATATTTTATTAGTGGCCTAATCCACACCGTTAGATAAAAATTAATGGTCCATATTAGAAATTTAATACCTCGAATTCCCGAGAAAATTCGAAGGGATCCGATCCCTTTCCATCACCATTACCTTGTCATACTATGTCTGTCGCCTTTAAGATAAAGTAAGACCATTATTGTGCTCGTGGAAAGGACGTTGCTCCTCATAGTAGCATGTTTTAAACCAAAACACGACTCTTGCTTTTTGACTGAGAAGCCAGAGCATTCATTCGGCTCAACAAATAGCTAAAAAATTGAGATAAAGCAAGACCATTAATGTGGTTGTGGAAAGGACGTTGCTGCTTAGTTGTGTTTTCAAACCAAAACGCGTCGATTGATAAAGCAAAATTGTTAATAATTTAGGTAGTAATTACGAGAGAGTTTATATATAATTCATTTATCTAAATAAATTTTAAGAATAATAAAAATGATATTTAGTCTACTAAATAGCATTGCTCTAGGAATAATGCTACATTTACTCTCTTACTTTTTGATACAATTTTTTCACCCATAGGTGGTTTTTAAAATTACATTTGATATGAGATGGTTTATTTACTTACTTGGGCGTGTAGGTCTCATAAAAATTGTCTCCAAGGTATAGCTCAATCGACTGTAGACCACGCCT